>NC_138150.1:17540354-17714252 GCF_964199315.1 Orbicella franksi | reverse complement strand
CAACAACAACAACAACTAGCTTTATTTGCATGACCAAAAATACAGTGTTGCAAAAGCTTTTGTAAACTAAAACTAAAACGGTAATGATTTTCGTGAACATATAATAAGATTATGATATAGCGATCAAGTTTCATTGGTTTAATTTGAGAGTAGAATATTGTGTAGATCAAAGCAAAATGAAATGAAATTTCCTAATTGAATGTTAATATAATTATCTGTAGAAGTCATAAGTTCGCCGATGGCTTGCAATGAAGATAATTGTTTAAAGTGACCTAACCCCCAATTTTTTTTTCGCTAAAACGAATCTACTTGTGATTTGAAATAGTTCTGCGAAAAAATTTTTGGATTCCGTTAAATCCTCGATTTTCTGTGCCCCGACGAAATCTCGAAAATAGCTCCAAAACACCGCCATTTTGTTTCACGACCGAGTTTGAGGAGAATGGGTCCTGCGGCCCTTCTGATGTCTACCCAGGAAGGTTGGATATCTCACGTCCTCTCATTTCCTTCAGGATGGTGCAATACACATTCGAAAAGTGCGCAGAAACGCCTTCCAGAGGTGCTATCGGCTGTTGCAGCAATATTCCAGATTTAAGAAAGATATACTGTACAATTTACTGACGATGATCGGCTAATGGTGCAATAAAGACGTAAACGATGGTTGATTTTGTCGAACCGAAACAAGCGAACTGAATCTGTGAGAACCATTGAAGAATTCTCACTGGAATTTGTTCCGCAGACTTTCGAACGCTATTTTCATAAATTTTCTGCTTAAAGCTAACCAGCAATTTGTAGAAATACTACCGACAACCTATATCTTCCAATCCCGCATTATTTATAACATAACCGGCAAATTTGTGTGATCCGATCATGATCAAGAAGCGTTATACTGATATGTAAATAGATCGCAACTGTACGCCGCTAACCAACACTTATTTCTCTTTCGATTTAGACGAAAGTCGAAGATTAATCCTTTAGAATTACATGATAACAAAATTGTTAGACTCACAGAGTTTTTCGAAGGTTTGGAAATCAGCAGTGCAACAAAGATTCTGTGCAATAGCGTCGAAAATATGTAACATTATCTGCGGACCGCTTAGGGAACACATCCTTTTCGCTTATCCGACGAATTTCACTGCAAACTTTGAGAACAATTTACATTGGTTATTTGGAGTTAAGACTTTAAAACGTGTGACAATGTGAAATCGGTAATTGTGTGAAATGTTTCCTTCCGCCTTGCTTCCCGCAGCTTCAAAAATACAGGTCCAATCAATACGATTTTCAATCGATCGAAGCCAATGTTTTGGAGGTCATCGAGTCTCGAAAACTGCAACACGTACGTCGCTCTTATAAACATGAAGCATTCAACTGAAAGTAAAACACAAACTGGATTGAACAGAACAATCACACCTTGACAAAAAGACATTCCCGCTAAGGACAAATGTAAACGGGCTATAAACACGCGTGGGAATCTCATGTTTCGTTGACGAAATTACCATCCAAAGCAGTCCTTGAGTTTTCTTTCCTGCTTTTCGTTTGCCTGCTCCTCCACTTCGTATCTAGCTTTCCATTCCTAATATACAAGCAGCTCGTCCGCAAAGAAGTCTTCTCCTTCGTCGCTTGAAATATTGTAAATTGCTCTCAAAGCTCTAAGCAGTGAGTTCACAGTTGTCGAACGTGCTCGATCGAAGTTTATTTCGCAGTCTTCCGAATCGAAACTTAACTCTGACTCCAGTGACGAAAAGTAAATGATTCTGAGACCAAACTTGGACGTTTTAGTCCCAAAACACATCGGAACGATTAGTTTTGGTGTTCCATTTTCTCGAGCAAATACAGAGAGTTGACTGAGGCGCTATTGTGTTTGGTTCCTGGGTAGACGTCATCAGCAACCGCCGCCCCAGACTCCCTAAAACGCGGTCGTGAAACACTTCAAGCGCGACTTTGAAAGGGCATAGAAAATCGAGGATTCAACCAAATTCAAAAATTTCTTCGCCCAAATGCTTCAAATAAAGTCTAGATTCGTTTTAGCGAAAAAAAAATTTGGGGGTTAGGTGCACTTTTTAGAAAAGTCTTAACGATATGTTCCATTATGCTATAAAATTCATCTCTTAGAATCGTTCTTAAAAGTTTTGAAAAATTCTAGTTTATTAGACTTTTGCATAGTACGTTGCCATAAAAAGTATACTTTTGTTGCATTAGGCAAAATTGGAGAGATAATTGCGTCGAAAATTTTATTCGCTAGGAATGGATGTAATTTGCTGTGTTTTCTGAGGCTGAAAAGGGCGTGAAGGGCCTTTTCTTTCAAGTTATCAAGTGCAAATGAAAAGGTACACGTTGAAGAAATGAGTGTTCTCCGATAAGTATAATTTTGAACAATTTCTGCTGCTCGTATGCTACCCGGCACGCCGCCTCCATCATAAAAGAATGTTCACTTCTGCTATCGTATCAAAACAAAACAAAAAACAGACCGCTAATGAGAGGCTGCTCTATTTGCAGGCTGCGACTGTCCTTAACTAACGTGAATTGTCCGTGTCTCAGTTTAAACCGAAATGGTAATCTTGGCAAGTGCCTGCGATACACCTCCACGTAACTAAGAGATAAACAGCAAAATGATATAGGATATATTGATCAGCTCTATTACGAATGAGACAAGCGTGGTTTCGTAATGACAAATCCTCAGATTTAGTATCGTTTTTGGGCCGATTTTGATTTACCTTACAAATGCACCTACCGGCATCTTGAGACACCAAAACAGCTGCCAGAGACACTGCACCAATTAACATTGATGCGAGAAGGTCCAAGCGTACACCAAGCCATCGCCCACTGGCCATCACCATAATATAGGACTGATTATGAACATCTTGATATCTAACGGAATGAAACTACAGTGAGTAAGTAACTAGTCATTGGCCGTTTTCACACTAGAGACGGATAATCCGTCTAAGACAGGTTATCCGTCCAGCACGGATAATCCATCTTAGTGTGAAAACGGAACGGTGTTCATTTTAGACGGATAATCCGTCTATACGGACAAAAATAGACCGATTATCCGTCTAAAATGAACACCGTTCCGTTTTCACACTAAGACGGATTATCCGTGCTGGACGGATAACCCGTCTTAGACGGATTATCCGTCTCTAGTGTGAAAACGGCTCGTACCAAGACGGAAAATGTAGCAGACGGATAATCCGTCTAGACGGATTATCCGTCTCTAGTGTGGAAACGCCCATTACTAAACACTTGAGGCGCTATGAAAAATCTGCAAGCGAGTCGCAATTAATCTTGATGGCACAAGATATTCAAGCCAATCAATTTATGTAGTAATGCGCGCAAAATCAAAGCAGATGCGTTTTATGTTCAAAACTCCAGTGAAAAGCGCCCTAAAGACCGTTAAGACTAAACCAAATCACCTGTAAAACTGATCCACGAAATCCCTTTGTCTTCGTCTGGTTCGAATCGTGTCCAGTCCATTCAGGGTCTCGGAAAAGTGAGAGAAGACTGGACTGCGGCATATTGACTCTAACCTTTTGAGTTCTCTGGACGTCTTCAAGTAATACTTGGATATATACAAGACCAACACAGTCAACGGAACAACAAGAAATAGAAGCCAAGGATTTGTAACAGTTGGTATGATTATTGATGCAAACACCAACAAGACTCGCTGGACAGATACTAGAAAAGTCTTGGGCAACAACTCGTCAAGGCAGCCTACATCTTTAGAAAACCGATTGAGTATTCTTCCCACGGGATTTGAATCAAAGAAATGAACCGGTGCTTGTAAAATAGCTAAAACCATTTTGTCGTGAAGACGCTCTGAACATCTTAAGGAAACCAGAAGGAATCCATAAGCTCGAATGACGGCAAAGATAAGGGACGCACTGACTAGACAAGCATAGATAGTCAAGTTTGTGTTGTCTTTCTGATCTTCTGGTAGTTTCTTTGTTAGCGACGAGAGCCAGACGTCAGGAGCAACTATCATTGCTTAGAGAAGAAAGAGACAAAATAAAAATAATGTGATCAAAACCTTGATAAGAAGCAAATGATAATGAAATAGTCGTTGATCAGCTTAATAATCTTATAAGAAATACAAAATAAAATTATTATGTATGAATGACTAGTTACAAAATGAACTCTTACCTTGCGCTATCAAGCACAAACAAATTACTGCACAGATTGTTGACCAATGTACTCCGCTTCTAAAGTAGTTCCAGTAAAGCTTTGATGAAACCACTCCGATGGAACGATCTTCTTGTGATATTTCCAGACTCCTAGGTTCACTGGGCTGTGGAACCATTGTTTCACAGCCATCACCTCCGTTTTTCTGTTCAATTTCCCGAGCAACACTCCTAGTGTGCTTGCTATCTTTCCCAACTGTCTGATATTGCGGGTCAATAGTTGTGTTTAGAATACGTTTTTCTTGTAGTTCAGTGAAACTTCCCTTTTCCAACACGCGGCCTTTGTACAACACAATCACTTGATCAGCTTTTTTCATGTGATGTTCCTGATGTGATGTTAACACTCGCATTTTTTCGCCCAGTAGCTCGTTGATACATGTTTTAAAGATATGTTGGCCAACTTTTAAGTCCACAGCACTTAGGGGATCGTCTAACAAGTAAAGGTCTGCATCAGCGTAAACTGCGCGTGCTAAACTTACTCTCGCCTTCTGACCTCCACTGAGGACTTCACCGCGTTCTCCAACAACTGTTTTGTCATAGTCAGGAAACCGCTGGATGTCTTCTGTGAGGGCGCATGCTTCAATTACTCTGGTGTACTTTGTTTCATCGTATGGTTGACCAAACAGAATGTTTTCTCTTATTGTTCCAGAGAAGATCCAAGCTGTCTGGGGAACATAAACAAAAGAACCTTGGAAGGTTATTGTCCCGCTAACTTCGGAGATCTCGCCAGCAATCGCTGAGAGAAGAGTAGATTTTCCACTTCCCACTGGTCCAGTAATGACTGTTAGGCTTTGGGGTGCTGTGGAAAATTCAATATCCTGCAAAATAAATTCATCTTCCCGCTCGATTTGTCTGTTCGTGAGATTCGACACACATAAAATACTGGGCTCGTTCAGCGGATTTTTTACTAGGTCAGGATTGAATACCTTTGCCATTTTCGTCTGTTCATCTGACAGACCACTCGTAACTTTGGTTGCCTTGCTCTCTGGGTTACTGGTGTCTTCTTCAGACTGACCACGAAAGATGGCGGGAAGGTTTTCTAAAAGGAGAAAATTTTCTATTCTTCCTAGCGACGCATGAGCGTCGTTTCCTTGTAACAAAGCAGAAGAAATGTGAAAGCATGTTTGATATCTTGCCAAATTCATAAAACCTAACAGCATAAAGACATTAACAGGTGTGATGGGTTGACCAGTAAGCACAAGAGTAATGACAGACAACAGGGTCGCCATTGATACTGAACTGTCCCACGAGGCAAGAACTCCTGACAGAATGGCACTTTTCTTACGGATGGTGTTAATTTCACTTCTGAAAACAAAACCCCAAAAGAAGTATGAGGATATCTCACTTACCAACACTGCTAGTGGCACGTAGTATTAAGTAGTAAAAGAGAGTTGTCTTTAGAATTTCCGTTAGAGTTCTTGTACAGCCGAGATTTACATGAGCGAATGACCAAAGGAACAGTTGTATAAATAAGAGTGAGCAGTTCAACTGTTTTACCAGACATTACGAAGAATAGTAATCAGAAACCTTCAATTTGAGAACTGTTGGGCCTAATAACTAAGAACAGTTATTCCTTACACTTATCCCTTAAAAGACAACACGCGTGGTCGGGTTCTATCAGCGGAAAGTGAACAATGAAGTAACTGATCAAACTCGCAACTTGGCAACGATGAGTTGTGACGGAAATTTATCTTACAGCTACAGTGAATGCAATTACACACTGAGTCAACATTAAGTACCGCATTTGGTTTCCCCTACCTTCGTGTGTGTTGAATTTTTCTTCGATATTCGTCCTCCCACGCACGCGTTTTGATGGCACGAATCCCAGAAACCACCTGGTTCATCAAGGAGATGCGTCTGTCGGACAGCGCTGCCGTGCGCAAGCGCAGTGCAGCACTAATGTAGGAGATCCCAGCGAAATACGGTACAAGAAAACACAGGAAAAAGACTCCCATCAGAGATTGCCAGCCAATCAAATACACGAGTAACACTGCTATCACAACGAGGACAAAGCACGAAGGAAACAATAAGTAAAGCCACATGACTGTGTCTTCCTCCATTCGCTGAACATCGTTTGATATAAGGTCGATCACCTGGCCTGTTGTAAATTTTAACAATGCATCCTTGCTGAGAAGTAGCGTCTACGAAACAAGAAATGCTAAATCTTAGGTTTTTTTCTCGAAACAAGGATTAAAGAAGCACAATGTGGTATGTTAATATTAGTTTGTCTTATGCTGTATCAACTTCGCGATCTAACGCTGGCGGTAGAGCAATTTCTGTTGATTTCGATGAAGTGTCCGCATAGAACACACAGTATCGGTAGTTTGACCTGCAACCTACAATCCGTGAAATACTCCTCTATTAAAACGATATAGAGATGTGCTACCCCAAGAGTAAGGTATTTGCGATGTTTTGGTTAGATTACATCTCATGACTGTTCTGATGTTGTTCTGAAAATGGATTTGACTTTTAGGGAAACCACAGAATCGTATTTACGTAATTTACTAAATATGAGATTAAAAGGCAAACTAAGTAGCCAAAAATGTAATTGTTCATCATCAGAAAGGTAAATTCTGATATGCCATCTATATTAAACAGAAAAAATGCCGGAAAAAATTAGATGCGCTGAGCGGGATTCGAACCCACGAAACCCCGATTTCATGGAAGGTGATGTAGCCACTGAGCTACCGAGGCAACCACAGTGGAGTGGGTAATTCCCAGTCCGAGAGGCCTGGGAGCAAATGCCTGGAAATCGATGTTTACTTTGTAGCTAATATTCGACTCACTCCACAGTGGTTGCCTCGGTAGCTCCGTGGTTACAGCACCTTCCACGAAATCGGGATGTCGTGGGTCAGGAATCGAAAAACTGGGCATACCCCATGAGAGCTACAAACGAGAATCTATTATTTTCATGCAAAACCCTGTTTGAGCATATTATACCTCAAGGTGACCAGAGGATATAACCAAAGAAAGTTTCATCAGTTGCTAATCTACTACTTATAAAAAAGCACTTAGGTAAATGTAACTATGCCACAGGGAAACAGGATCAAACCTTGTAAGTGGCTACTCCTACCTACGATCAATAGTCAAATCAAACTGTTCAACTTATTAATGGTGATCACTGTGCTTAGCTACACCTAGCTAGTTCTCAGACATGCCACTCAAGGGGGGAGGGGGGGGGGGAGGGGGAGGGTTACCTGAAATTCTTTAAAAATTTGGAATTTTTGTTTTTACCGGAATTCGAATCTTACGGTATTGAAGTTTTATTTTGAGAAGCATTTCTCCCTGTAAGTTCAAAGCTCGTTTTCTCAAAATGAGTTTTTTTTGCCTTTAAGAAAAAGTATCTCAAGAAGGATTGAAGCTTTTGACCTCAAATTTTCAGGATTGCTAGGTTTGACTGAGTTAATTGTTCTGAATGAAGGAATTCGCCATAGAATTCCTAGGATAGAAGTTATCAAAATAAATGTTTCACAATTTAGATTGCGCAACTTAAGATGGTGTTCAGAGCACAGCTGGAGCTCCGCATTTTCAAATTTCGCAAAATCCCTCATTCATCACAGCTGGACATTTGTTTACTCTCAAATACAAGTAAAAGGACAAGGAGTCTCCCCTCTTCCCTCCGGGCTCGACCACGCTCCCTCCTCTCCTATTCTACACTTTTCGTGCTTACCTTATAATAGATTAGACCTTTTAAGGCGCAACTAATTCTGATACCCAACAGCTCACATCTGTAGTCATAGTGGTGCATGCAAAGAGCTCCTATGATAGAATTTATGCACAAAGCAAGTGTACAACCGTACAGAAGATTATCTTTTTGTGGCTCAGATGACATCAGTATGGAAATAAGATATCCCAATAGCAATGGTTGAAGAAGGGTAGAAATTGAACGCAAAGCATCCGTGGATACAATAATTATGGCATCTTTTACCGAGATCAACTTTATGACGCATTTCCAAAGTCTAGGCTTTTTTTGATTTCTGTTGCACTTTGCTTTTTCTTTGTTCCAGTTTGCTTGAAGCTGATCAGCCAGAAAAGTGGAAGAATTCTCTTTTGAAAGGGGTAAAAGATCATTCTCATCTAATGGTCGTTCACTGCCTATCTTGAAGATACTATTCATCCATTGAAAGAAAAGAAGAGACACGAAGCTGACTTCTTCTTTATCTTCACTGGGAGATATCTTGTTGTATCCTTTTCTTGCCATAACAGTTAATCTGAAAACTAACAAAGATCCGCATCAGTAGAGAAGAAAATTCGAGTTTGACATTAAGATAAATTTGTCTTTCATATTGAATTCGCCGGCTTACTCAAAGCTCTCAAATTTATGCTGCGAATGCTACAATTGTTATCGACTTGGCTATTGTTACTATCAGACGTCAGTAGACCTTGTCATAGCCTGCAAGCAGGGTCTAATGCGCCGCGGCACGCAAGGCAAAATAAAGCCGTGAGAGACGGGCTGGCAAGGGGCGTCACACGACCCGAATGGCTTTGCTGACTAGTCCAGTATTTGAACTATACAGTCGACTCCCGATAACTCGAACCTTCAAAGGAAATGAGAGGGTTAAAAGTATTCCTGCCTATACCAAATCACCCCTCCCCCCTAAAAAGTCAAATGGTTCACTCCTTACTCTATTTCTATTCATACAATGTACATTTCAATCAAATTTGATTAAATAGAGAAGTCGAAAGAAAGTGGATTGCATAAATCAGAACATACGTAACGCGAAACAAAAAGCAAAGTAGGAGAAGTCAAAATACTGCGAACTTCGCAGCTTTCAAAGGAGGTTCATTATGCCCCATTTCAAAAACATTCATTTTTTGTCCTGTAGACTGCGAAAAGTCCCTTTCTTTTTCTAGCGTGCGACGCTAAGAATGCGAAGGATAAGAAGAACGCTCAAGCGGCGAGAAGTGCGAGCCCATTTCCTTCAAGTTTCTTTCCCTACTTTGCAGAGAGGATTTCAGGAACAAAAACCGTCTGCTGTAGTCTATGGGTCCGGCACTCCTAAATGTTGGCACATGAGTGGATAGTTTAGGGTATGAGCCGCTTTATTTTTATCGTGTAAATTAAAACTTTTTGGCACATGTGGATTCTGCCGAATGTGGAACACTCTTATTTCGAATTTTCATCCAGCTAAAGTTTGGGATGCGGACTAACTACTGGTGCTGTTTGATTTCTTTTTAGTGGTACTTTTCGAGGGAAAAGTTTCGTATCATCTGATCGATTGCCGGACCTCAAAACCTATTCTCGGAAGCCTGAACATTTGTCTACCGAGTGACGTATTTCCAGGTGTAGTCAATCGATAAACCGATAATCGATATTAATCGATAACAATATTATTAACAATATTAATCGAGGAGTTAAATTGATTGCCAATAGGAATCGAAAACGATTGATTCCTCGAGTAGTACCGATTTTTATCGATTGTTATCGGAAATTATTTTTGTCCTTTTACAATTTGCACAGATAAAATGTTTGGCAAAATTTGTCTGTAATGGTTTTGTTGAGTAATTTTATCAATCATCAACAAAATCACAAGAACAGAAACAACTAACAGAAACATTGTGGGCTTTACATCTTTCTTTGCTTGTTTGCGACACCGGATAAAGCTCAGGCTATAGTAGCAGTGTAAAACCCTTCACTGTCTCATGGTAGCATCGGAATTTAGGTGAAGCAAAATAAACAACAGAGTCAGTGTTCAAGTGATTTCAATCATTTGCATCTTGGAAACAAACGTGAGAATAGATCTCGGAGTAGGCCAGAAGGAAAATATAATCTGTAGTAGCATAGCAGTAATCACTTCGCCGCCATAAATATTCACCAGGAACAGTACAGAAGAAGTTGTTTTCTGTGTTTCTCGTTCTCATAAAACAAGGGTTCGATTTGTGAAGTATGCTTCTAGCTAGTATGAAGTATGCTTCTAGCCCCTCTCCCTCCCCTTTGAACGGCGGCTACACGGGCTATTTCCTTGAACCAAGTTCAACCAAGTGTGTTTACGAAATTGAGGTAGACTCTGATTTACGCGAAATCATGATTGTCGATAAAGATATTCAGGATGCAGTCAATAGCGCGGCGATGAACAGATATGCCAAGATCCTGCTTTAGACCCCAGAAGACCTGGAGAAGAGATCACTCTACCTGGACTTTGAATCCTTAGTTTTTAAAAGTCGTCATGTCATGTCAAGATGAACTCCTGTCTCGTTTAGTTCCAGGTATTATTTTACACAATAGCAAGGCCATCTTTGACCAGTCCGGGTGGTTATTGTCGATTTTTTTCAATCAATAAAAATCGATATTCCTGAAGACAGGGATTATGAATTTTTACCGATAGTTGCCAATCGATAGATATCGATAAAGAATTTTTTCTGTGACTTCGGTTCTTATCGATTGCGGCCATCAATCGATGGCAATCGGCGATCGATATAGATTGAATCAATTTATTTGCGATATCGATTTTTATCGATTGACTTCGGCTGGTTTATTTCGGCTAACGATATCGACAGAGAAATGCACTGGAGCTCGTCTGAACTGACCAAATACAACAGTGATGACCACCAATGCATCCTGCCGTATTGGGTGAAGTCACGTTAAACCATATCTACCAACTATGTTTGCCATTTCAGTTTGCTATTGAAGAGAGTCTCACTGAGCTGCTGATCATGAGGGGAAAGAAACTAGACTTGAAAACTGTGCAGAAGGCTTTCACTAGTGCATCATTCTATATCGTCTGTGACTTGCGACTGTGTAAAATTCATATCTCCCGCAAAATATATGGTAGGATGCAAAATTCTATATTCCTAGGGTGTGAAGGAGTCTCAAGCTTGAAATTCTGTCTGTGATACACAATTCCTTACTGTTAAGTGAATTCGCTGCTAAAAAGATATGACATACTATAAAGATAAGACAAATATACCAGGCTGTAGCTCCATAGCAATGGAGTTTGCTTTAGTTGCATTTACACGCGACTTTGATTATCAGACATGCATATTACATGTTTAATCATGCACACCAGACCATTAAGTTTGCATTCCCTTGTGGCCTTTTTACCAAAAGATTCGTGGATACATTGCGTACAAAATGGAATGGTCTACTTTGATCAGCTGCTATAAGGTTTTGAAGATAATGAACAAGGTCACGCGAAAAAGTCAAAATAACTCTGCCCTTGGAAAGCAATATTTCTAGTTATGTTTATTATAAGTTAAACGTTTATCCACCCCCGAAAATTGAATTCTTGAAATATTTGTTTTTGACACCTTGGCGGTCTTTACGAATTTCTCGGAGCACCTATTGTGGCCCATCAGGGACTTTCTGCGTTACCCTACCGTAGATAATTTTGTTGCTATAGTTTTCTGACTGCATTTCGTGCTTCTGGCTACAAGAGTGTTTTGTTCAGTTGGATGGACTGTTAAGTTGTGCTACTGACCTTTCCAATAGCTTTGTTTATGTTTGATTTAAAGATTCTTAGCTTCATATTCAATCTCTACACACAAAGTTACACTTTTTAGTCTTTCACTAGCAATGACTCGGTTACATACGATGTGCTGAATACAACGAGAATCAATCGAGGAAAGCCGAGGTGTACTTGAACGGGAGCGCAGAAACCATGACGGCGACGCCGAGGACAAAGTCGATTAGAAAATGAGTTCATATTTTACCTTCGAATCTCGCCCCCTAAAGTCATTTACTATGTTTAATGTTTATCACTGTCAAAGCTATCACGAAGTAAATTAAAAAATTTACAAAGTTAGCTGTCGTGGTTCACGTTCTCCAGACAACACAGACAACACAGAATTTGGTCATTTCACCCGGAGTACCAAGAATTGTAACGCACGTGTACAGCCATTGTTCTCCTCATTAAACCGGCCTTTTGTTTAGCGACATTGCCGTTGCGGTTGCCGTCGTGATTTTCTTAAGCTCCCTATTGGTACGTTGGAAAATCTATATTGGTCGTTGACATATCGATTTGTTTACATCTAAGTGAGTGACAAATTGGCATGTTGTGAACAAATCTATATTGGTCGTTGTCATATCGACTGATTTGTTTACATCTTAGTGAGTGAAAAATTTGCATATTCTGACGCGTATCCACGACTAAAAATGCGAAAAATACAAATCCTTCGTGATAATGTGCACAGACCCGGAGACGTGAGGAATGCCTTGCTACAAGAAATATTTTAGTTTATAAGGTGGCAACACTTAATTAACTGAAACTTTCCACGCCTCGCGATATTGGTAATCCCTTTAGCACATTTATTGGAAGGCTTCGCGCGGAAAGTTAACAGCAAAGGATAAGGTGATAACTTGGACTTATTAATTTACCGAACTTTCCTTAAGATATTTTAGTCGATTAACCAGCGGGCAACGGAATAAGTGCGCGAGAGAAACCCTTTCTGTACCAACTTTTTCTGATCCAAACGGGCGAGATTTTTATTGTGAGGGCCTGAAATTCCCAAGACGTGAGATAAGGGAAGTTATGCATGTAAAAAATAAATCAATCCCAAAGAAGCGTTCTTTCTGTTACTTTCTTAGTAAAAATATTAGTCTGTCGACGGCCAACCACAAATATCTCATAGTTGTCAACTGGAACAATAGGGTTAAAAATGGCAATATGCTGAACTTGTCCATCGTTGTCTTACAACTGATTTCCCATTGGCTGAATATGAATGCAGCTGTCCTGTAGCACGAGTGTAGAAAAGTGTAACATGAGTGAAAAGTCGTTTACGAGGGCAGATTACAATTAAAGATATCCGAAGTTAATTCGGTGTAGCTCGAAAACTGCCGACGGCCATTTGAGGTCAGTTTCAAAGCAGGTCGAAAATAAATGAAAGATTTCCGAACACTTTGGAAGATCACGCCAACTCTTCAAACAAAACAACTCTATAGCTACCGACGGAGATTGTCGTGCTGAAAGAAGAATGCGCTTGTCAGTCAACCGAAACACAAACTAATAAGTGGAGGACTCCCAGGTTATTAGCGTGCGTAAAATGGGCATTTCATTCAAAATAAGAGTGAAGTAGAAATGTATTCATTTAACTGAAAGTATACTGAACCTCTTGTCAAGATCTTGCCGAAGGATTTCCATGATTTCACTAGTACGAAATATGCAAATTTGCGTAGCTTGTGTTCGTACACAGTAATTGACTATGCATATAACTACGTTCGGTCGACCATAACGAAGCGAAAAGTGACCTTACTTTCGAATATTGTTTGCCGACATCTCTGCTTATCTCTTATGTTAAAACTATTTTTAATCATTGATCTGGAGAAGTAGCCAGGAGTGGAGTACGACTGCATCGCATTTTAACTTATATTTCGGGGGAAATTGATGTTTGAATGTAAAAATGTTTTGACACTCCGAAATTTGTACGTTCCGTAAAGTCAAATTACCACAGTTCACTCGAAGTTGCCGGCATTATCGGAAGTAATATATCAAACACGAGAGACAGTGGTTCATCGGGATATCCAAACACCGAGAAGAGAGTTGAAAATACGACGCGTAGCGGAGTGTCAGTTTTTGACGAAATTCGAGGTGTTTGGATAGCCGATGAAACACTGTCTCGAGTGTTTGATATATCTTCTCAATCGAAACTAAAACTAACAAGTAAACGCAGAAGTAAAATCGTCAAAATCTATGCTAATTAAGACCGGGTATCCAAACCTCCTTCACGGTTGATGAATTATTAATGAGTTTGAGAATGTTTGTTAATACCTTCGAAACTTGCAGAAAATAAATGAAAGACCAAGGGTAATTGGTCTAAGTAATCACTGAGTAGCGAAAGACGACATAGTTTTCTTTTTTAAACATGTAATCACATATGTTTTTCCCGTGCAAATTTCAATAAATAAGCACTTGTTAATTTTCCACATTATCCTTTGAAATTGCACTCGAAATTGTGTTATTGCGTATGCAAAATAAAATAATAAGACTCCTCTGATATTGATTATAACGCTCGCCGATGGAATTCACGACTGAAAGTAGCGTGAATGTTGATTAAAACTAAGATGGTTACGTTTTCTTAAAGAATGCCACCGAAACTTACACGAAGGCAATTTTGTTTTCTTGATTTCTCTCTGTTATGGTTCAGTGAGGATGCCGTGGGCGATGGAATGAATATTTCTGAAATCCTTTCGCAGTTTCTTGTGTCAAGTTTTCATTAACACAAGAACATCTTTGATGAAAGACATCAATTTTCGAAGGACTTCAACAATTCAACGACTGACCATTGTGAATATTAAAACATCAGATGTGAACAAAACGCCCTTCACAGTACATGTCTGATTTACATTACGTTTGACACCAATCAAGCGTAGCGCCGTTCTCTGTAAGAATTTCCATTCTACCAGACTTGATTCCAAGCTTGTTACGAATTTAGTTCTGAAGAGACGTTGAGAGACGTTGAGTACTTTGTCTGTTTATAATGGTGCCCTTAATGGAGTACCACAGTCTAGCTGATAGGACTTCAAGATCGATGTTGTCAGCAGCAAATAAGGGAATCGTTTACGCAATATCGCACTCGCTATTGTAATTCCCCTCTAAGTATGAAGATTATTTTTTTCTGATAATGGTAGATAATGAAAACCTCTCGTGTTAACTTTGGATTAGATATCAGGGCACGAATGATGCACTTGGATGCTAATAACTCCTTTCGCTCTTCCCTTCTTTGCTCTATCTTCTCCCTGTGCCCCGAGGAAATAGGAAAGCTTGAGATAGTCTAGATCTAAGTTGTACACTGGTTGGCTAGTTGGGTTTAGAGTTTTACGGCAAATTAAAAAAGGCTCGAGCTCTGATGTATTTCGTGAAGGGACCGTCCACGGGGCAGCAAATAAAAGCGGCTTCTAGCACGGAATCCTCGTCAGAGCTCAAGATTCCCTGCCGGACACAATGGCTTTTCTGGCACATTGTAGCAATCATCCTACCAATATGGAAATTTCATTTCGTAACGAAGAAGTGCTTTCCTTGATATCTTATTTCACTGAGATAGCAATACATTTAGTTACCTTAGAAGACGGCCTTTCAGACCTCATCTACAGTTTCGGTCAAGATCATCCGCAAAGCTTGCATGGCCAACACAGTTTCAAGAGATCTTCAAGGAATTTAAGATCATGAACATAAACAATAATGTTTATGGTTTATTGACCAAGCGTGAGGGCAAGATTGCTTGATATAAGCCAAGATCATTTGCGTGTTTATGAACCGAGACGCAGTCACGTACCCATATAACACGAAAAAAAAATAAAAAATAAAAAAAAAATTAAAAAAATAAGTTGAATTTTTTTTTTCTTCATCCCGGCAAAAAATTGGTCAGCCTAAATTAAAGAAAACTGCTACATATGTATCCCTGTTAACTTTCTTTCTCAATCTTTTCACAGTCCGGCTGAGTTCAAACTCGTTCCCAGAGTCTTTGTTGCCCTTGGCCAGCGTCGGAAAACGAGAGCTCTGGGATCAACCATTTTAAAATAACCGAATTCTGCCCGTCCGGTCTCACTACGCAGTCTGCATGTATGGCGCACACCTGAAATGGTTGCTCCCAGAGCTGTTATTTTCCGACCGCTGGTCAAGGGAAACGAAGACTCTGGGAACGAGATTGGGTTGAGTTCTATACATCTTGGCGGATTTATGTGTTCACCTTTTTTATTTGGCGAGCGCGGGTTGCCGTGGTTTTGTAGGGAGAAATTATCTTACGGGTTCCCTGAAACGCTCTCGTTAGCGGAATTTGGCATGCAAGGAGTTTGAATTTCCTTTGTACCAACTCAGTTTGCATTGAGAGTGGTGTAATTGAACATGCTGGTTGAAAAAAAACTCGGCATGAAAACTGGAAAACTGTGGATATAAAGGCTTTCATTTTTCATCCTGTACAGTTTGTGACTTCCAACACAATATTAATTTCAATCTGTTTAGTTAACCATGTTTGCATCCCCCACCAGACTAGCCCTTTTCACGGTTAACTTTGCTCATTTGCATTACAATAAAATCTAGCATGTATGTGAGGCAATTTCGGGCTATTTTGTAATTTTAGCCCGAAATTGCCTCGCATCCACGTTGGATTACATTGTAATGCAAATGAGAAAAATTAACCATGAAAAGGGCTATTCCCTCGAGGTACCTATTGTTAAGGACGTTCGCGCCCAAAATGTTCCCACGCACAGATTTTTTTTAAAAAAACTTGCGATGTAGCGAGGTAAGGACAACCTTTTGTCAAAATAGCTGGAAAAAAACAAACAAACAAACAAACAAACAAACAAACAAAAAACAAAACAGGGGTTCACCGTGCTCGTTTTCAAAACAAGGCGCATTCAAGACCATGCGTTTTTAGACGCTTTTGTTATTTCTGAAGACGATCTTAGTTTACAACTATCACTGAGCAATGAAAGAAGCTACATTATAACACCCAACCACCTGAAATGAACGATATCATATGTCGTAGTATAGAAAAATAAGGCTTGAGTTGTATTAGTTAATTTTCTGATCATAATGAAAGGGGAATGAATGTTTCTCTCCTTGACCTAGAAGAAGCCTAACATGGGTTTCCCGTTTCTTGCTAGCTTCCTTCCCCCAGTCCAGCTCGTTTTATTAGGCAATGCATGGGTAATTTGGAAAACAATCCTTCTTAAGGTTAACTGTAGTTACGTGTATACTGTATACAGAACCAATCTCTCCCAGGTTTGGTCTGCTAACAGCTTTGTTGATCGCCTGCTGCGCTCACCATCATGACACTTTAAATATGTTTAATGAGAGTGAGATTGGACTTTAGCTTGTACACGTGCACCCTGCCTGCTACTATAAGTTCCAGAATCAGTCCATTTATGATCGCTGCTCCCCAACCTACCCATCGTAATGAAAATAAGAAAAGCGCCTTTCTTGTACGACAGTAACCGTTCACGTCTAGTTTCACCGGGAGAGTATTACCACTGACTGTTAAGAAGGTAAATCAGTATGAGGGCTGTGACTACCGTTTCGTTTCCGGTTTATTTATATCCGGTTTAAGTCTCATTACGTCACGTGCCCCTTTGCACGTTGGTAAGATTAGTTCCTCTTGTTGTACCTTTTTCTACGTTGGCAACGGCAGTGCCTCTGGTTGCAAGTTGTGGGTCTGATGAAATTAAATCAGCTGACGACTACTACATGCAAGGGCTTTAATATTCAGTCAACTTTTTTAGGAACAGTGGAACTAGTGGAACTATGAAACGAAACACATTTTATGAACCGAGCAACGTCATGAAGCTGGTTGTACATTACTGTGAACTTTTGGGGCATAAGAGCATGGCGTGTAGGAACCGACCACTCAAATTTTCGTGGAAAATTAATTGCCTTCATTTTCTTTACACAAGTCAAGCAACAATTGCCATGAACGGAAAATAGGCTTTAATTTGGCAGATTTGGTTTCCGGCTTTATTTATTGAGAAATTTTTTTTGTAGGCACCTCGACAACCACACAAAATGGAGAGTTGAAACTCCAAATTTTGGGGATTACGGTATGTTTACTTAAAATTCGGACATTTAATGAAACGTCCAAATTCTTTCAGAATTACTGCATAGTGTTTTCCTCTTTTCACACAACTAAAAACTATTTGCTTATCTCAAACACAAGCAAAGTTATGACGTTTTTTCCTTATCCTCTAAAAACGTCTTTAGAAAATCGATTGAGTATTCTTCCCACGGGATTTGAGTCAAAGAACAGAAACTGTGCTTTTAAAATAGCTAGCACCATTTGGTCATGAAGGTGCTCAGAACATCTTGAGGAAACCAGAAGGAATGACGGCAAAGGTAAGAGACGCAGCGACAAGACAAGCATAGATAGTGAGGTTTCTGTTGTCTTTCTTATCTTCTGGAAGTTTCTGTGTTAGCGAGGAGAGCCAGACGTTAGGAGCAACTATCACTGCTGAGAAACGAAATAGGTCATATTAACCTATTAAACCTATTATAAACTTATCAAAAATGTATAAAAACATTCATTGGCTATAAAAAGTTAAAACTTTCGAGCTTTCGGCAGTGTCATGAGTGCAACCTTCGATGGATAAAAAATGATAACTTCAAATATATACAAAAATAGGTGAGACTATGAAAAGAATAATCTTAAAATGAAAAAGGATATGAGTGTCAATAAACTAATTGGTCTCTTTTAAAGGATTACAGCCCTGATTGGCGGCCTTGAATTGTTATCTGCATGATTTATCGAAGCGGTGTGCGTTGATTCTAGGATCTTGCGAATACGGAAAGAACCCTTGTCAATTACTTGAGAATCATTAAATACAGATATCAAACAGATCCTTGGCTCTGCCATGGGCAGTCCTGTTAGTCCTGTGGTTGCCAATTTATGTATGGAAGCAGTCTAGGATATCGCCATCAAGACAACTCCCTTTCAACTCAACTTTCTTCCATTTATCTCCAGCTGTCAAAAAAATACGAGCACATCTTCCGTGTGTTTTCGAGAAAACAAAAGTTTCGTGTTACATCCCTTTACATTCCAGCCTATAAAAAACCTGAGTAAAGGAAACAGGACCTATTCTTCTGTGTGGCTATTCCTACCTCCGATCAGGCGCTCTTTTTACTGCACCACCGCGAACGAATAGAAAGCACGGTCGCAGGTTAAACTATTCTAGACTACTCGTGCTTACCATATGGTAAACTAGACCTTTTATGGTGCAACTTATTCTGATACCCAACAGCTCACGTATAGAGTCGTGTTGGTGCTTACTGAGAGCTCTGATGACAGCATTGGTACCCAAAGCAAGTGTACAACAATAGATAAGATTATCTTTCTGTGGCTCAGCTGACATTAGTATGAAAATGAAATTATCCCAATAACAATGGTTGAAGAAGGCGAGAAAATGAATAAAAAGCATTCGTGAATACAATAGTCATGGGATCCTTTACGAGAGAACATTATGACGTTTTTCCAAAGTGTTCAGCCTTAAAAGGTCCAGAGCACAGGAGCTTTTGAGGTACCTTTTACGATATTGAACCGAAACAAATGAGACTTGTGATATTTGATAATCAACTGATTTATCGCTAATAAAAACAATGAAAGTTTAATGTATAGATTTAGAATAGGCCCTTTGCAGCTGGGGTCACGTGAGCAAATTTTTCCTAGAAAATTTTTATATTATGAGCTATAACTTAAAGAATGCCAGAAATGGAAAAAGCGCATCAAAATACCCAAATGGCCAAGTTTGAGGCCCCTGGAATTAAAGAGTAAGTTTATACGACAGTTTGAATTTCGGAAAATTTAGAGGATTTGTATGGAAAATGTTGCTGGAGGGCAAGGCCTTGCTCTCCAGCAACTTTTCCCATACAAATCTTCTTATTCTTTTTAAAATTCGGACCGTCATAAAATCTCTTTCTTTAATGATGGGGGCTTCAAACTTGGCCATTTTGATATTTTCGACATGCTTTTTCCATTTCTGGCATTCGCATTCGAGATAATTAGCCTTGAATCTCAACAAAAATGCTGACATCAGCATTTTCCTGAAAAAAGAAAGAAAGGATATTTCTTCACAGATTTCCTTAGAATTCGCCTCTGCATATAGAAAAGCAAACACATTTATAAAGATCTTAAAACTACATGGTAAATGGTAACTTCAAAATCATTTTTGGTGTGTTTTTCAATAACAAAAT
This sequence comes from Orbicella franksi, assembly GCF_964199315.1. Classification (NCBI taxonomy): domain Eukaryota; kingdom Metazoa; phylum Cnidaria; class Anthozoa; order Scleractinia; family Merulinidae; genus Orbicella; species Orbicella franksi. Next base: position 17,694,469 of record NC_138150.1, on the reverse strand, counting down.
CGCTGCAACAGCGTCTTTAGCGTCTCTGACAGCCTTCCTCTGGTTCAGCTAAAATACAGTCTAAACACCTTTTGCTCACAACCAGAAACTAATCACGTGTTGAATAGGCTTACCACTTCCATTTCATAACATAAAATGTAGGGGTAACCGCGCGTTTTTTAAAGTTATTATTTTTTAAAGTTTTAATGCTATTGATCTTTTTGAAAAACTTTTACGATGCCCGTTACATTTTTTCCTGTCACCTCCCCAGTAAGTAAAACATTTGTGTATCTCGCACTTGTTTTGCGCGCGCACTACGCCATCTACAGGTACATGTTTACAGTTGGATTTCCATCAGGAGCCATAATCGGGGACGGAGACCGTAAGCGCGCGCCATTTCTAGTATTGGGGTTGTCCCAGGGGCGGGGGAGAACACTCTGCGACGCCTGGCACTTTTTTTGTGTTTGGATCATCCAACAAAAAGTGACGTCACATCCGGTAAAAAAGCGGGCTGAGCGGCGAAATAAAATTTGACTGCGACATAATCGTTCTCCCTGTAAGTAAAACAGCAATATTTCGCGATCAGCGGGATATTTCTAACGTTTTATTTGGCCATGATAAACAAAATTTTGTCTTCTTCCTCGCCATATCGTTTGTTTGAGGAACAGAACAATTATTTGTTCAAAAAGACGCTGTTTTGAAGGCGTGTGTTTTTACGAAATGTCGTCGTTTCTTCGTAACTGAATTCCACAGGAGTCATCGTTTACGTGGAAATAATGAATTCTAGGTAAGTTGCACTCAATTCAAATATCCTATTCTCTTAGGTAGGCATTACACTGAGAGAAAAGCGCCATGTCAGTTTTCTAGCCGTGGGAGAACCTATTTAACAGAAGCCCATTTTTTGAAATTTACCATTAACAAACACAGAGCTGTTAATCGTATCACACTGTAAAGATCCACACACATAACGGGGCGGAACTTTCTTGCCAATCGACACTAACTCAAATTCTTGTTCTTGCTTGTGACTCAAACTGGCATTATAAATTCTGTTACGATTTGTTAAGAACCTTAAACGAGATATCTTAATGTTTCCCTTGGTAATCCCTTAATAATGTTAAACGCTTCCTTTAACATGTACTTTAGCAGGCCGTGAACCCCTTAAATATAAACAAGAGGATATTTTTATGGGCGATTCAGTAATCGGGGCATGTCGTGTTTTTTTTTTCAGTTATAATGTAATTTATTTTTCTGTTTCAACAGTGTTAAATGTCAGTGACACTATAAAGTTTCAATACACCCCCTCCCCTGCCCGATCCTGTGAGGTCAAGCATGCACCTTTAATTGCTTCGATTCCTTTCAATTGCCTTGTTTACAGACCAAGTTCCCTATCTTTTAATCCCTAACTATCAAATGTCTTTGCAACTTATTTTGAAAGGTTACTTAGACATTTTGCCCTATTTTCAGTTTGCTTTCTCTATATAAGCTTACATCAAGACATTTCAGTGCCAGAGAATGAGAGAACCTTAGCAATTCTGACAATTCTCTCTCATAGAGTTCAATTATTTTAATTCATCACGCTTTCAATGTGCGATCTTAACAAACTGTTTGCAAACAGTAATGAAATATCATGCCCCAACACGCAGCCATAAAAGGAAGTCTGGGAACAGGTAATAGCAACAATGACACTACCAGGCTGGTGAATGTTACAAGCTATTATGAACTCATGTCTGACAATGATGAGTGACCATGAAACATGGTGCGGTGAAACTGAACAACCAGACTGCAACTGACATTGCTAGTGTTAGTGTTGTGAAAGTGATTGCTAGCTAGTAGTGTCTGTGAACTTGGACCAGACCAGAAAAGAAAAGGTTCCATACTAGAAGTTGACTGAGAGTAACAAGTTTGTTCTCAAAAACTGAAGCTGCCTTATCAGACAGTCTTAAAGCCAGCTTCATCGCAACTTGTCAAGAGTTCCTGGATTGTGTATGTGGGAGGACTCCTTGTAAGGATATATATCGGGAAGCTCTGCTCAAAAGTTTTCAGGCTTCAGATATAACTATTAAAGGTAAGGGATTTCTGACAAGTTGAATTCAGGTGTATAATGAAAGGGTACGGAAATCTTTCTTTTAGGGATTTCCTTCTTCTAGCTCTAAAATGTTGTTGATAATCTCTCATTTACTCTCATGAGCCAGAATGAGGGAATTCTGATATATTGTTCAAAAAGATATTTTAAAACTACTAAGGGTTTAGAAAAGGGATACAGTATTAAGGGGTTGGACCTTGAGGTGCAGCTTCCCCATTTAAAACTATGTAAAATACCTCCCCCCCCGCCTATCCTTGTGTAAAAAGAATGTTCAAATTGTTTTCTGGAAAAAAGCAAAAAACAAAACAGTGCCAATTTAAGGGATTGTGTGATTATCAATGTAAGTTCCCATTTGTATTTTGAATTAAAATGGGCCTAACGTTATCCACAACAGTATAAAATAACCATACTTTGCAGCTTCAGAGAGAGACTCAAACTGATAATGAAAACAACTTTTATTTTTGCCCTTTCCTTTATACCTTGTGATATTTTTAGGAAAATTCTCAAAACGTCTCTGCCCAAAGAAAATAAAGAATATAAATGAAAATCACTTTTTTTATCTTGAAAATGATCTCCGCGACAAAAACGTCCTTTTTATGGCTAGTTGTTATCTTACAATGTGTTGAGAAGAAACTGCTTATAGGAAAATATAAATGTTCAACAAAAAAAATGAACAGAAAAAAAAACAACAAACTTTTGCAGTGGAGCTCCTATATTCTTCAACTTACATGTAGGGTAATAGAATCTGTTTTTACACTTTCACACCAAAGAAAACACCACAGAAATGAGAATTATTGTTATTGTGTCCGAGCTGCATATTTTTTGAATGGAAACATTTCCCATAAAATTTCTACGTTATATTCTTGCCAGTACATGTACGACAACATACCAAATATTAATACAAACTGGTGTAGTTTAATTTTCCATTTAATTTTTGCAAACCTCTTACAGAATGCAACTTTTGGTTAGGTTGCACTTCAGTGTCAAGGAAGAAATCACACCAAGGTGGCTTTGCATCTTTATTATGATTGCCATTATCAGTAAAAAAAAAATCACACTTGGACAGGTCTCTTGATCATGAGGGTATTTGCTCATTTACCACCTATAAAAAAACAAGATATAATGTATCATTTTTACCTGTGCTGTAAATTTTTCAATTGAAATCAGTTTGTTTCTACTTTTAGAGTGGTTTTTAAAAAGATCACAAGCACACCACCCACCCCTCAGTCCCTATTCCTACCCTACAACAGTACAGCCAGGATCCCATATCAACCCCCCAACATAAGTGATAACTTACCATAATACTCCTATACTACAATACAATCTTTGTACAGACAGACCTAGATTCAAACATCAGATCTCTGACTTTTTGGTCCACTTCATCTCCACTAAGCCATGAAAGCAACCATTGCAAATGTCCTTATATTTGTTGGTCTAATTTATTGTTGCTCTCAGATTCCCCCTTCCCCTTTGATGAAATTAAATTGGTTTAAAAAAATAAACTGGTTTAAACAAATTAAAGCAGAGGTAGAAATTGAGCCATAAAATTACTATAATTTCAGTATGAGGATATTGAAATATAGCTATACTATTAATATCCTTATGTTCTATTGTAAAGACAGTGTAACTACTCAAATTGACCTTCATTGTCAGAGACAAAAACCTGAAAACATCTAAACACAGGTCAGTGAGCATATTGCCAGTTTTGCTTTTGCCAACAACCATTCTGCCTCAAAAATATAGAAGATAATGACAATAATAACAGAACCAACGTCTGTCAATTCAATAACCACACCAAATTCCCCTCCAAATTCCTTTCGACACCGTAGAGTAAAATTTTGCCAACAGCATAAATTCCACTCAATGCTTTAAAGTGCTTCTATCCTTAAATTTTCACTCCTTGAGTCAGAATTTTCAGGTGTATCACCTAGAATTCCACAAAAGATTAAAAATGCTGCTTACCTTTTGCAGATATCTGCATCAGTTCCAAAGATATGTAGGTTGAAAAATAGAAATATGCAAATGAGGTGACTGATGTTGTCATACACTTAACCCAATATCACATCAGGTTGGTAGGCTTATACTTAGAACTACAGGAAACACACCTATGGCTATAAAAATTATATACAGCCTGTATTTTCCCATGGCAACTTGCTCTTTTCCAGTCCCCTCTAACCTGATTTCACTAATTCAGTGATTTTCAGCTTGAAAAACGTTAAACGAGGCTACGACTTTGACCTTGCATGTTAATACATGTATGCTTCCTAGATCGTGCTGATGAGGCACCATTGGCAAATATCAAAATGGAAAGCCAAAGGTGGCCAGAAAAGCCTATAATCATCAGGAAAGGTTGAAACCCAGTATGTTGCCATGGTAACAAAACTGTTATGCTCATATTATGGAGGACATCCACAAATTTCATCATAATAGCACTTTAAAGCACTGTCCCTAGGAGCCCATGGTCCCTTGTATCTGGACAATAGTTCAAAACTTGCCTGGGATGGATGATCTTAATGGTAGGTGGGAGACTCCCAGAATATTGGGGTGAGTTGCAAGAATGTATAATTATCTCTTTGCAGGAACTCATTAGACACTAACACTACTAACATGACTGAGTTTAGACAATATATATTTTGCTTTTTGGATACATGTATACCGTTACTGGTCATACAAGAGGTACCTTGCTACTGAGTTAAGTCTTAATGTGTGTATTTTAAAGGAGAAGGTCACTCCAAAAAACATAAATTTTATGTCAACGTTAATGAAAACCTTGCACTAAGGTTAGCCACTCACAGAAGTTTCAGTGTCTGAAGTGCAGGTTTTCCTTATGAAGTTCGCCTCCAAAGAAGCACCCAGGCCAAGTTTTCATGACATCATTCTGTCTGACGGATTTTGCCCTGATAGCTTGCGACAAGCCTTTTGACTACCACTCTGGGTTATGGCTGCTCCTGAGACATATTATTTTGAGCTAAACAAGCTCTAAACTCCTTGTGACAGATGCCAAGCCAGTTGCAGGTTCTTCTCCTTCCCACCAATTTCGAGTTGGACAGAATGAAGTCACATAAACACAGCCTCAGGCTGCCAAGACAGTTGCAAAATGGTGGCCTCCGAAGTCGCTTCTTAATTTCGAGATGAATTTCTTAAGGACAGCAGGCACTTGAGAGGCTGAACCTTTGGTGAGTGGAAATGCTGAATATTCACTTGCTGTAAGTGAAGACAAAAAAAGTAAGCTTTTTGGAGTGACCTTCTCCTTTAAACTGAAAACATGAAAACTGAAAACATGTGAGCTTAATGCAACAAAATGTATATTAAACTTGGGCCAGTTCAGTATGATTTATTACAAGGTTTAAATCAGCCACAAAAAAATTGTTAGCAACTGATATTACTTTGTGAAGGCTTCTGGAAGGGTTTTACTTTTATAAAGCACCTGGCAGGAAGTACTATTTTGGTTTACTAAAGAAAGACTCTTGTTACTGCTTAAGGAAACTGTGTTTGGTACAGTAGGTGTCAAAATATTATGGCTTTGATGACATGATAATAGAGATATCAGCCTTGGTAATTTCAGGGATAGTGGATAACCAATCTCCAAATAATAGAGTTATGGGACTTCACTATCAATGTGATGCCTAATGCTTATTATAAATTTTGTATATTACTCCTAAAATGTACAATCCAGAATTTTGTTTTGTGGGTAATAGCTCAAATTCATTTTCACCTCTGTGAGGTACAAATATTCTTAAAACAACCAACACTGACAATTTTAAATTACAGTGGAATTCTGTTAATCCGGCTGCTGGGCCACAAAAATCTGACCACATTAACAGTGTGGTTAAAGGAGTTTTTTAAATAAGAAAATGACCAACTGACTGAGCCTTTGTTCAAGCCAGAATCAAGTGGCCGTAATAACAAGGTGGCTATGTGAATGGGGTGGCCATAAGGCGGGGCTCCACTGTACTGATGAACATATAAGATGATCCTCTCAAACACCGACCCATAAAGATTTTGGAAAGTATAGTTTGTATACTCAGTTAGACAACACACAACTTGGGCCCAGAGCTGACTAGAGATATTCCATTTTATATCCACACCCCCTTCTGCCAGCCACACACTAAATAAGTCAATATTTACCACCTAACAGAAAAGATAAAAGTGCAGAAATAACTCTTTCATAGCCCTGTCTAAAGCTCATGTCAACAAAGGAAGAGGGAGTGTGGAAATAAAATAGAATGGCCCTACTAGGGACCATTTATATGGTCTTGGGTACCCAAGACAACCCTTCTCCTGAGTTACCCTGGCCAAGCTAACTTTTCATTTATTTCTTTGAAAATTCAACCAGCTGTTTACATTTAGGATCATGAACCTGTCTTGCCTGCAAGACAACAGGGGTGGGTGAGTTGTCTAGCCTTGGCTCATGTCACGCCTTGGCACCCTGACAGGCAGGGCAACTTTTCTTTATATAAACACTTTGGCTTGGCTAACCAGGACAACTCTTCGCATGGCGAGTGTCACATGATGCCTAGATTTAGAATTTAAAGCAGAAATATCAATTTACAAAGAAAAGAAAATTAACTCAGCAAAACCCACTGTGATTGAATGACTGAGGGAAACTCAAACAAAGAGGGATATTGCCCATTTGATTATTCAAGGGTTTTGAATAGTCATGCAGGGTCATATTCAGCCAAATGCATGGGGAAATAAATGGCAAACAATCACTTTAAGATCAAACCAAGCTAGAATTCTCAGCCCACCCATAATGGAGCAATCACAACTGACCTTTGTGAATTATTTGATGCATGCGTATGAGACAGCCATTTTTCATTCTTTCTTTACAAGATGGAAGGTAGATGCCATTTAAACATTGATCAAATAATGAACAAAGATCCCGTTGCTACAGAGCTACATTGTATCTCCACCAGATTAACAGAAGATGAGGTGTTGTAAACAGATCTTTGGAAGAACTAAAAAAGCTGTGAAAACAATCACCAGCAGCCTGTGTTCCCACAGCATCTCTTGTTGAGTCAATTTGATATATAGAACATATCTTTAAAATCTCAAAATAGTTGAATTAACTAATTATGACTACCAAAATCTGCGATTCTCCCTACACTATTTATTACCAGAATAAAAATTTGATAACCTATTTACCACCATGGTAGCTGACACAGTTGCCCTAAACATAATTTTTGACAGCCTTTTGTTTATGGTCTTATCACTAATGATGAAAAAGTAGCTTCTTCTAAACAACATTACCCAATTCAAGACTAGAGTACGAAACCCATATCCTATTTAAGGCCAAAATGGCCAAAACTGATACCCTATTTATGACCAAAACGACTGAAAAACCATACCTTTTGGCGCCACACATACCCCTATAGTGCAAATAAGGGAGTACCCCCCGCCCCGGGTCACAGTAGAAGTGGGTACCTATCAAAAGCGGAGGTAAAGTTAAGGGCTAAGGAGCTAACCCTATAAACAGGCCAACCCCCCTCTTTTGTAACTGCCCAAAGAAGTTGATCCCTAGGCCAGCATTGCAGTTCAGACAATACAGAGGAATATACAATTGACCACTGGATAAAATTTGAATTCTGTCCAGCATACATGTATATTTATGAACAGTTTCACAGTACCCGGGGGGGTACTCCCAGAAAATTTGGTGGGGGAGTGCTTCACCCCTTTGTTGATCTCTTTGGGGAAATCTGATATCTCCAAAGCTCGCCTCTAACTCTCAACATTGCTTATTTCTTACAGAGAAAAACCGTATTCAACAAGAGATACGGAAATAGGATACTAACCTTGAGTATACGCTTCAGCATGTCTTTTCCACCACACGCACGTGGATACAGAGCTTCAACTGTGTTCACTTTCAGAAAAAACGGCTTCTGTTAAATATGTTCCCGTTGTGCACAGTGCAAACTATGACCAGCAATACTTCATCCAGGTTGTTGTTAACATTATAGGCTATTGCACTTAGTGTTATAACCAAATCACGAACAATAAGAACCAAAAGTCGGAACAACACCAGTTTTGAATATGTGTAAAATCCGCTGTTATTTTCCTTCAAAACAATACTAAACTGTGCTCTTTTGCCAACAGTTTTGCTTCAAAAGTCGAAGAAATGTGCCTTCACGATATTTCTATCCTCAGTATGGAAGGACACGGACCTGATGGTTTGCAAATAGAAGAAAATCTTCCCCAATCGAAACGCCATTTTTTCGCTTTGTGAAACGGGCTGCGCGGCACCGTTTAAACCGGATGTGACGTCACTTTTTGTTGGATGATCCAGTACAAAAATTTCAGGAGTCTTCTGCCCCGCCCCTGGGTTGTCCCCATGATATGGGACAATAATTCTATTTTTAGAACAAATTGCGCCATCGCCTGCGGCACATGCGCGTACATGCTGCGAGGATTTTTGCGGATGTCGCGCGGGGGAAATGGCGTTCGAAATTCCTGAAATTTTTCATGTTTTTGGCCCACAACTCAACGCGTTTACGTCTGTTGGAATTTTGCTTAAGTATTTTCGTCGTAAGCTGCCCCAGTTCGAGGGAAGTAAGACAGTGTCGAACTTAGGTATGTTCCGCTGTAAGCTTATATATATCGCTGACCAAGTTGTGTTCCGACGGATGCTTCTTTTACATGAGCTGTACATTACTCCACTTTAAATTTCATATATGTTGAAGATTAACAGCTTTTCCATTACACAGCAAAAAACTAGCTGGATATATTTAGATATAGCAGAGCTTCAGGACTTCATAGTTTCCTAGCTCCTCTTGCCACACGCTTGCGAGGAATTTGTCAGTCTATCGCGACCGAAAAGTAAAACAAAATAATTGCTTGTTTGAGTTTCGCTTGAGTTGTAAGCAACGCTCGATGTTTCATCAAGGCACAACTGCTCAGTTTTATTCGTGCAAAATTCCAGTGAATTCTCTGTTGTCGATGAATGAGAGCGCCCGCCGATGCGTGTTTTGTACAGTCAGTAAACATGACAAATTGTACTTCCGCCGCACTTTCGTGTGAAAGCGTACATCGAACTCAAACAATAACTCTATAGTTTTTAAATATGTTTTACGATTGATAAATGTTTGAGAACATATTAAAAGCTAAGCTGAAAATATGTGAATAAAGCAGAAATAATCAGCAAAGTTACGATGACGCTTTCTTTAATCAACTTGGAATAACGATTTTGATTTTGTTGATCGAGTTATCAAAATTGCTTGTCTATTTTCATTTTCGCAGTGTAAAACTTCACTATGCTTATGTTGAAGAAACACACATGATGTTAGTAACCTTTTTTGCGTTCGTGAAATTTGTTGCAGCATCTCAGCACAAAAGATAGCGAAAGAAATCTTTGTCAAGATTTGTTGACAATTGAAAACACCGACTCGGACTTGAAAGTGCACGAGCTGCACTATGCAAATGAGCTAATTGTACGCGTCAGACTTTCCTTTCAAAAACTTTTGCAAACTCACCAAACAAGCAGAAACAATAAGAAACCATCAAAACAGGTTTTGGTTATGATTAACCATTGTCTGGGAAACTCAAAAATTAACTCGATACCAGAGTAGAGAGTTTTCTTGCTATATCCTTAAGTCAGAACAAACGCAAAAACATACGCGTAAGCTTACAACTAGCGTGAGCAGATCTATTATTCATTCCCAGCGCGAGATTGAAGTCTTGTTTTCGACCCTGAAAAACCCACCTTTTGCGTTAGCTCAGAGCATAAAACTACATATAAGCGCCCTGGTTCGTATTCCCTGCCTTATTCCCTGCCATCGCTGTGAAAAATACGCAAGAGAATGTCTCAACTCTCACCATTTGATCACGCAACGTGACAACATCCACGCGAGAGCCCCTGACATGTGCGTGAATCCGCGCGGATATATGACGTCAGGATGGCGCAATTTGTTCTAAAAATAGAAAAATTGTCCCATATCATAGGTGCGCGCGAATCCCGAGACTTACGGTCTCCGTCCCCGATTATGGCTCCTGATTTCAATATAATTTTCGACAAAGACAGCTAGTTTTTCAGCTGGAAGACGTTAACAGTTAGTGGTTCGCGATATGCTGATATTCTGTTGTTCCTGGTTTAAGTACAGGTACATTAAACTTGATTTGGTCACAGTAGGAAAATTTTGCTTTCATTTTAGTCGTGTACTTGGTAGCATAATTGATTGCGTCATTGTCAACCCAGCGCGCACGTGGCGCTTGAACCATGCCCTACGCGATGCGCAGAACGTGTGCGCACTAACAAAAGTAGGCACTGTCCTTAATAACTCCTGATCAACTGAGAAGTGTATTTTTGTATGTGTTTGGAGGATATCTATTCCCTGAGCCTCTAAGAAAGCAGTTCACTTCTCGCAGCAGATAATCTCTGCAGGCAAATATTCGTGCATGTTTGGAAGGAGACGTAACTATTTCAAAATATTGATGGCATTTTGACAGCTAAATATCAATACGCTCAAATGCGAAGGCACAGCGTGTGGTTTCCCTATTAACTGACAAACTGACGAGACGATTGTGCAAGGAATATGTCGGAAGAAGAGCCAAAAAGGCGCCAGGGGTAAATTTGCGCCGAGATTTTGCCTTTGCATGTACTCTCTCCTTCTCCCCCAACGTAATCACCTGGCTTGAACCCGCGATCCAATCCAAAAAAAAAACAAAAAACAGTCCCTGGTCAGCGGCCAACTTCAGAAAACACGTGACCTCGATAAGCTCTAAACCTGAGCCTGCGATATGGTCACGTAATACGGGTCAACGGATAGCTTGTTTTGATAGCTGCAATTAACATGGATACCCAAAATCAAAGATATAGCTATGGTAATCGTGCTACTCTCTTATTTTTCAAGGTATTGGCGTACGGACGAACGTACGGACAGTCACGTGACAACCAAATTTTTTTCAGATCGATGGGTTACCAAATTTTTTAAGGTATAGGGCTCCGCTCGCGCGCCTTCGGCGCGCAGGAGCTCCACTAATGATGAAAAATATCCTGTAACAAAACAATCAACTGGATAGTAATTTTTTTCGGTCTGGTGTAAGATTTATAACACCTTTATTTGCGCCAAAAATATACAGATGCGTACTTGCAAATAGGTGGCCAGCAGGGAAGAACTTAATGTTCATATAAAGCTGACCCCCTTAATAAAAATAGGTAAACTACATATGCAATTCTAAAGCATATAATTATTATCCACACTCTGAGTAAGGACCCAGGTATAAAAGGGCAGGAGTTAACGAATCATAAACTGTAAAATACCACAATATATTTCAATTGAGTCCACCTTTTAAGTGGCGTAGAAAGGCTGTTGCCTTTAGGCATTAAAATGTGCAACTCTCTAAAACGCTTTATTCTGTGACAGATTGGAAGACGACAGAAGCACAGTTCTCTCACTGGAGGAAGTAAGTGATATGTAATTCTCCATTTCTTCCGAGTCCGTCTGCCGTCTTAATAGAGATTTTAGATCCACGTTTCTCGCGAACGGCAAATAAACTGGTATGGGTTACGTGACCAGGGCCAGACGTTGCGTGTGAGGTTTTGTTTTTGTCAAAATTGGCGTTAATTTGACAATTTCCAATGCGCTGACAAGATCTAGATGATTTTTATTCGATACAATTTACGCCAATCTAAATCTACTAACGTCCGAACGGCGAACGGCAAATGTCTAACCTCAAACCGCAGTTGACGCTTGCGGCAAACGTGGATCTGAAGGTCTGAGGGTCTAATGTGCACAATGGAAACGGGACATGCATGGCGTCTTATTCTCAACTCAGTTCTTGGTTTATCGAAATGTGATAACCCAATATCTCTAGTGTTTGATATGTCGCAGGAAACTAGGGTACAACATTAGTAAACCCGACAATGTTATAACCGCAAGTTGCAAACAAATAATCAACCAATCAGAGCGCGTGCTGTACAACCATCGATGTTTAAATTATGCTATGACAAAGCTGTCGGTAAAACAAAAAAAAAAACAAACAAAAAAACGTCGTCGACCCTACCAGTTTTCAAGATCGACCTAAAATAAACTGTCACGCATATAATACCATATATCCGAACCAGACCATAATTTGAAACTCAGCTGACCCATAAAACAACATTCATTTGTCCCAAAGGATAAATTACGGTACAGTCACTCAGATACAACAAAGATCAATTTGTTTTGTCCTTTAGGCGTTTGGAGACGGCCTAATAACGACCATAACAATTTAAAGACAGTTATGTTAATGCTCGTCTTACTCCGGGTTGGCGAAACAACTTAGTTGCTACTTCATAATGTACGCGTTATATTTTCGTACAGAATATAATTAATTTTCAGGGCCTATGTAATAACATTCCACCCCTTAAATTTAAATCTTAATTCTAAAAGTGTAAAAGATAAGTGGTTATATAAAGCCAATAAAAGTGCGTGAGTAGTAACCATTAAAAGACTAATACATCTCACACACCAATCGCAAACAACGTTGTTTAGATAAAATAGAGTGTTTTCGCTTCTTTGTACAATGTTCCTCGATGACATCACTAGCAAAAATTTTAAATGATACTTGCTACTGTTTATTTTGGGTCGGCTAGCAGCTCTCGTAAGGTCTCACATGAATGGCGTGATACCCTTTGAGAGGACAATAAAATAATCAACAGAAACAATGCCCCTAATGCAAAAACAATAACACCTGCTGACAAGCAAAAGAATTACAAGCCTACGAGAGCTGCTACACTTCTGACTTTTTTTCGATAAGCTAGAAGTAAACAGCCGCAAAAACTCATTCAAATTTAATATGATCTGTAAATTAACAAAGGGGGATCTAGCCTATCTAGATACCTGCAACTCGAGCCAGTTCACTCAAAGCACCTCCTTCCCTATTTACTAAAGCGTCAAATTTATCAAATTCGTCAACCTCCCCATTTTTCAAGACCAAAATCATGTCACAGTCTTTGATGGTGCTTAAACGATGGGCTATAGTGATGACTGTGGAATCCTTTAGTTTCTCACGTACTACGTTCCAGATTGTTTGTTCTGTTTCTGGATCCACATGTGCAGTGGGCTCATCCAAGATGACGATCTTGTTTTGTTGTAACAGCACACGAGCCAAACAAATCAACTGTCGTTCTCCTACACTGAGATCTGCTCCATGTTCCAAGAGCTCGTGATCTAGCTTTCCCTCCAAACCTTCTACCAACGCTTTCAGTTGTACATTCTCCAAAGCTCGCCACAAATCTGCATCCTGCAAATGCTTCAAGAGATCCAGATTTCTTCTGAGTGATCCACTAAACAGAACAGGGCTTTGGCCAAGAACGGATATACATCGTCGGGAGTCTTGTAGATTGATCTGTTTGATTGGAATATCATCGACCAGTATGTCTCCATCAGCATCTGGCATGCGCATGAGCGCTGCCACAAAAGATGACTTGCCTGCACCTGTGCGGCCTGCAACACCGATATTTGCTCCCCCTTTGATGTTAAGATTGATTTTCTTCAGCACTTGAGGTCCACCCGGATAGTACGTTAATGACACATCTTGAAATGTGATATTTCCTGCGTGTGGCCATTGGTTTGGGGGAAGTCTATGCACTTTGTATCCAGGTTCTGAGTCAAGGCTGGTGTACGTCATCACTCGTTCAACTGAGGTCATGAAATTCTCTACATCCGAAGTTTTCTTGACAGCGTATTGAGTACGCGTCGAAGTTTGTATGACATAAACAAGCGCAAGTCCGGCCCAAGCTGATTAAAACAAAAGAAAAAAATGGAGAAGAGAGTACTTAGATTATTCAGTCGTATGATACCGCTAAGTATTATTTTTTAAACTTGACGAATGAAAATACCCCGCCCTACGATACAAGTTTCCGCTAAATAGACTAATTCCACATCATTTGACGGATATTCTACTTCTTTTGAGAAGAGACCTCTGTCACCTGTAAAGAGACCATCTTAAATAGTTTTTTGCTTCTGCGCTTACTCGCATCCCGTGAGCTTAGCTGCCCACAATAATATTCTGCTCGTGCGCAGTTCTATCCGCCACCTCTGCCAAGACGGCATGCGCTCCTCACTCCGTCTTCACTGCACTGAAAGGGTTGTGTAAACAAGGTCATGGATAAAAGAATTATTGACCAAGATTATAGTTTCATTGCTCCTAGCAGGAAAGAGCATTTGAACCAGCGACCTCAACAACAACAACAACAACAACAGCAACAACAACTAGAACTAAAACTAAAACAGTAATGATTTTCGTGAACATATAATAAGGTTATGATACAGCGATCAAGTTTCGCAACTGGTTTGATTTGAGAATAGAATATTGCGTAGATCAAAGCAAACTGAAATGAATTTTGGTAATTGAACGTTAATATAATTATCTGTAGAAGTCATAACCTCACCGATGGCTTGTAACGAAGATAATTGTTTAAAAGTCGGAACGATATGTTCCATTATGCTGTAAAATTTTTCTCAGAATCATTCTTAAAAGTGTTGAAAAATTCTAGTTTATTAGAGTTTTGCATGGTACGTTGCGAATATAAAGTATACTTTTGTTGCATTGGCCAAAATTGGGGAGATAATCGCGTCGAAAATTTTATTTGCTAGGAATGGAGGTAATTTGCTGTGTTTTCTGAGACTGAAAAGGGCGTGGAGATCCTTTTCTTTCAAGTTATCAAGTGCCAATGAAAAGTTACTCGTTGAAGAAATGAGTGTTCCCAAATAAGTATAAGTTTGAACAATTTCAATGGGTCCATTGTCGATTACAAGTCCAGCGTTTCTTTCTCCACCAAGAGCCTGCTGCTCGTAGGCCGGCTACGCGGCACGCCGCCTCCATCATAAAAGAATAATTTACTTTTAGCTACTTCTGTTATCGTATCATGCAGATATCTTTCCAATCCGAACTGCCTTTTGCCAGTAAACGAAAAACAGACCGGTAACAAGTAATGAGAGGCTGCCCTCTTTGCTGGCTGGGATTGCCCTAAACTAACGTGAATTGTCCGTGTCTCAGTTTAAACCGAAATGGTAATCTTTGGCGAGTCCCTGCGATACACCTCCATAAGACTAATATAGATAAATAGCAAAATGATATAGAATATATTGATCAGCTCTGTTACGAATGAGGCAAGCGTGGTTTCGTAATGCCAAATCCTCAGATTTAGCATCGTTTTTTGGCCGATTTTGATTTACCTTACAAATGCACCTACCGGCATCTTGAGACACCAAAACAGCTGCCAGAGACACTGCACCAATTAACACGGATGTGAGAAGGTCCAAGCGTACACCAAGCCATCGCCCACTGGCCATCACCATAATATAGGACTGATTATGAACATCTTGATACCTAACGGAATGAAACTACAGTACATAAGTAGCTAGTCATTATTAAACACTTGAGGCTCTAGAAAACGTATACAAGCGAGTCGCAATTGATCTTAATGGCACAAGATATTCAAGCCAATCAATTTACGTAGTAATGCGCGCAAAATGAAAGCAAATGCGTTTTATGTTCAAAACTCTAGTGAAAAGTGCCCTTAAGACTGTTAAAGCCTTGTTCACAGTAGCGACATAACGACATAAACACATCGACATAACGACAAAAGGAAAAGATCGGTTTTATCTTTATGTCGTTATGTTCATGCTGTTATGTTTTTAATATGTCATTATTTCTACATGTTCACACTACAAACATAACGTCCCTTTTACGTCGAGATAACGTCCTTTTTATGTCGTGACGATGTCGTTATGTCGTTATGTCGCTAGTGTGAACCAGGCTTAAGACTAAACCAAAGCACCTGTAAAGCTGATCCACGAAATCCCTTTGTCTGCCTCTTGTTCGAATCGTGTCCAGTCCATTTAGGGTCTCCGAAAAATGAGAGAAGACTGGACTGCGGCATATTGACTCTAACCTTTTGAGTCCTCTGGACGTCTTCAAGTAATCCTTGGAGATATACAAGACCAACACAATCAACGGAACAACAAGAAATAGGAGCCAAGGATTTGTAACAGTTGGTATGATTATTGATGCAAACACCAACAAGACTCGCTGGATAGATACTAGAAAAGTCTTGGGCAACAACTCGCCAAGGCAGCCTACATCTTTAGAAAATCGATTGAGTATTCTTCCCACGGGATTTGAATCAAAGAAATGAACCGGTGCTTGTAAAATAGCTAAAACCATCTTGTCATGAAGACGCTCTGAACATCTTAATGAAACCAGAAGGAATCCAGAAGCTCGAATGACGGCAAAGATAAGGGACGCACTGACGAGACAAGCATAGATAATCAAGTTTGTGTTGTCTTTCTGATCTTCTGGTAGTTTCTTTGTTAGCGACGAGAGCCAGACGTCAGGAGCAACTATCATTGCTGAGAAAAGGAGACAAAATAAAAATAATATGATCAAAACCTTGATAAGAAGCAAATCATAATGAAATAGTCGTTGATCAGCTCAATAATCTTATAAGAAATACAAAATAAAGTTATTGTTATGTATGAATGACTAGTTACAATATGAAATCTTACCTTGCGCTATGAAGCACAAACAAATTACTGCACATATTGTTGACCAATGTACTCCGCTTCTAAAGTAGTTCCAGTAAAGCTTTGATGAAACCACTCCGATGGAACGATCTTCTTGTGATATTTCCAGACTCCTAGGTTCATTGGGTAGTGGAGCCATTGTTTCACAGCCGTCACCTCCGTTCTTCTGTTCAATTTCCCGAACAACGCTCTTACTATGATCGCTATCTTTCTCAACTCTCTGGTAGAGCGGGTCAACGGTTGAGTTTAGAATACCCTTTTCTTGCAGTTCGATGAAACTTCCCTTTTCCAACACGCGGCCTTTGTACAACACAATCACTTGATCAGCTTCTTTCATGTGTTGTTCCTGATGTGATGTTAACACTCGCATTTTTTCGCCTAGTAGGTCGTTGATACATGTTTTAAAGATATATTGGCCAACTTTAAGGTCAACGGCACTCAGAGGATCGTCTAACAAGTAAAGGTCTGCATCAGCGTAAACTGCGCGTGCTAAACTAACTCTCGCCTTCTGACCTCCACTCAGAACTTCACCGCGTTCTCCAACAACTGTTTTGTCATAGTCAGGAAACCGCTGGATGTCTTCTTTGAGGGCGCATGCTTCAATTACTCTGGTGTACTTTGATTCATCGTACGGTTGACCAAACAGAATGTTCTCTCTTATTGTTCCAGAGAAGATCCAAGCTGTCTGGGTAACATAAACAAAAGAACCTTGGAAGGTTATTGTCCCGCTAACTTCAGAGATCTCGCCAGCAATCGCTGAGAGAAGAGTAGATTTTCCACTTCCCACTGGTCCAGTAATAACTGTTAGACTTCGTGGTGCTGTGGAAAATTCAATATCCTGGAAAATAAATTCATCTTGTCGCTCGATTCGTCTGTTCGTCAGATTCGACACACATAAAATACTGGGCTCGTTCAGCGGATTTTTTACTAGGTCAGGATGGAATGCCTTTGTCATTTTCGCCTGTTGACCTGACAGACCACTCGTGACATTGGTTGCCTTGCTCTCTGGGTTACTGGCGTCCTCTTCAGACTGACCACGTAAGATGGCGGGAATGTTTTCTAAAAGGAGAAAATTTTCTATTCTTCCTAGCGACGCATGAGCGTCGTTTGCTTGTAACAAAGCAGAAGAAATTCGAAGGCATGTTTGATATCTTGCCAAATTCATAAAACCTAGCAGCATAAAGACATTTACAGGTGTGATGGGTTGACCAGTAACCACAAGAGTAACGACAGACAACAGAGTCGCCATTGATACTGAACTGTCCCACAAGGCAAGAACTCCTGACAGAATGAAACTTTTCTTACGGATGGTGTTAATTTCACTTCTGAAAAGAAAACCCAAAAGAACTATGAGGATATATATATCACTTACCAACACTGCTAGTGGCAGTAAAAGAGAGTTGTCTTTAGAATTTCCGTTTAAGAAATGGAAAGCGTGTAGCGTGCAAGTATCGAGTTATGGATGCGCGCGGGAGGTTGCTAAGCACGAAAGAGGCGTCTAGTGCTTGGCAAACCTCCGAAGTGCATCCATAACTCGATAGTTGCGCAATGCATGTTTACCATTTCTTTTATAACATTGAGACTTTTGAGATAGTATATACTGAATCTCGTCCGGCTTACATGAAGTCAGAAGCGCGATAAACCGCGCGAAAATGTTCATTCAGAAACCTGACAAAGCGAGATATCAAAATTTTTCTAGGATCGCGGCGAGTTAATGGTTTCTTGGGCAAACAAACAATTTCAAACTGCTCAGTTAACTTAAATATCAAGCTGACAACAAACGAAAATCGCAGTCGGTAAAAGTGTGTCTCAAAAATAGCTTAAATTTGGATCAGTTTTCCGAAGAATTGAAAACAAACTGCGCATGGTTGAAGCTTTTGGTGATTGAGCTCTCTGTCCTTCACGGCCACTTCAGCAAAAGAAAAGAACAATATGGAACCAGACATTTCTTAAAAGCGAGAGTGGAGAAGAAAGCGAACAAACACCCCTGGCTTTGAGCTGTTTAAGATTCTGTTATTTAATAGCAGGTTTGTGGTTTACGTTTTCCTTTCCAGTTTGTTTTAAATTTGATGAGTTGCGCGTCTAAGGCTGAACTTGAACACATGAATGGCTTTTAAAAATGATCTCTGTCACTTTCGTTCTTTGGTAAAATAAGATTAAATGAACAGAAGACTGAGGCCTAATAGAAAATGTGAGAAATGTAAGTTTATATTTGTGCACGATGCAGTCTTTCCTTCAAGCGGCTGTTTCTTCAAGAGTTTAATTCGCGATCGAGCGACGCGACGAGCGTTCGAGCAAAACGAAAACCCGGGAACTGAAACAATTCATCAGAGGCTACCAATGTTTTATAAAACTTCCTTTATTAACCCTCAGAAACACTAGATTACCTTTAACGTTTTTGGAAAAGAAGGATTTCGTATGTAAGACTTCACAAACAGATTTGTTAAAGCTCTCGTGTTCAAGTTTTGTTCGCTTTCGATGCCAGAAAAGTTTTGCAAAGAAAGCTTGTGCTGAATTTCATTGTCGTCAAATCGCTAGAAAATTCTCTCTAAAATTCCCCAATGCATTAGTGACCTCGAAAGGTTGATAGAGACCAGTTTGTTGCTTTTTTTGGTCCGTCTCCGAGTGCTGAGTGCCTTTGTTCAACCAGCTGGTTCAACCCCTGTTCGCTTAAATTTCCAAATTTTTTAGGTGGAGGCCCGGCAAAAACTTAAGCTGGAAATTTGGTAGCTCACAGGAATAAAATTCCTCAACTCCGGAAGAATTATTAGATTTTTCCGTATTTCAGGAGAAGAAAAATAGGAATTAAGTTTTACAAAGTGTCAACATCGATGACAAAAATTGCCGAGAAAAAGTACAAATAAACAAACTGACGTCAGCGTGCAACCCACGGGCAAATGGATCGAGAGTATTAGCTAAGGCTATGTTATAGTAGAGCCTTTGAAGATTCACATGAGCAAATGGCCAAAGGAGCAGTTGTATAAATGAGGGTGAGCATTACAACTGTTTTAGTAGACATTACGACGAATAGTAGTCAGAAACCTTCAATTTCAAGACTGTTGGGCCAAAAACCAAGAACAGTTATCCGTTACACTTATCCCTTTTAAAAGGACAACACGCGTGGTCGTAATCTGGCAGCGGGCGGAAAATGACCGATGAGGTAACTGATCAAACTCGCAAGTTGGCAATAGAAGACGATGAGTTGTGACTGAAATTTATCTTACAGCTACAGTAAATGCAATTACACACTGAGTCAACATTAAGTACCGCATTTGGTTTCCCCTACCTTCGTGTGTGTTGAATTTTTCTTCGATATTCGTCCTCCCACGCACGCGTTTTGATGGCACGAATCCCAGAAACCACCTGGTTCATCAAGGAGATCCGTTTGTCGGACAGCGCTGCCGTGCGCAAGCGCAGTGCAGCACTAATATAGGAGATCCCAGCGAAATACGGCACAAGAAAACACAGGAAAAGGACTCCCATCAGAGATTGCCAGCCAATCAAATACACGAGTAACACTGCTATCACAACGAGGACAAAGCACGAAGGAAACAATAAGTAAAGCCACATGATTGTGTCTTCCTCCATCCGCTGAACATCGTTTGATATAAGGTCGATCACGTGGCCTGTTGTAAATTTTAACAATGCATCCTTGCTGAGAAGTAGCGTCTACGAAACAAGAAATGCTAAATCTTAGGTTTTTCCTCGAAACAAGGATAAAAGAAGCACAATGTGGTGTGTTAATATTACTTTATCTTACGCTGCATCAACTTCGCGATCTAGCGCTGGCGGTAGAGCAATTTCTGTTGATTTCGATGAAGTGTCCGCATAGAACACTCAGTATCGGTAGTTTGACCTGCAACCTACAATCCGTGAGGTACTCCTCTATTAAAACTATATAGAGTTGTGCTACCCAAGAGTAAGGTATTTGGGCTTTTTTGGTCAGATTACATCTCATGGCTGTTCTGATGTTGTTCTGAAAATGGGCTTGACTTTTAGGGAAACCACAGAATCGTATTTACGTAATTTACTAAATATGAGATTAAAAGGCAAACTAAGTCGCCAAAAATGTAATTGTTCATCATCAGAGAGGTAAATTCTGATATGCCTATCTATATTAAACAGTAAAAATGCCAGAAAAAATTAGATGCCCCGAGCGGGATTCGAACTCACGAAACCCCGATTTCACGGAAGGTGATGTAGCCACTGAGCTACCGAGGCAACCACAGGGGAGTGGGTAATTCCCAGTCCGAGAGGCCTGGGAGCAAATGCATGGAAATGGATATTTACTTTGTAGCTAATATTCGACTCACTCCACGGTGGTTGCCTCGGTAGCTAAGTGGTTACAGCACCTTCCACGAGATCGGGATGTCGTGGGTCAGGATTCGAAAAACTGGGCTACCCCTTTAGAGCTACAAACGAGAATCTATTATTTTCATGCCAAACCCTGTTTGAGCATATTATACTTCAAGGTGACCAGAGGATATAACCAAAGAAAGTTTCATCAGTTGCTAATCTACTGCTTATAAAAAAGCATTTAGGTAAAGGTAACTATGCCTCAGGGAAACAGGATCAATCCTTGTGTGGCTACTCCTACCTACGATCAGGTGTGAAATCAAAATGTTTAACTGTTACTGTTGTTAATTATGGTGATCAATGCGCTTAGCTACACCTAGCTAGTTCTCAGACATGCCACTTAAGGGGGGAGAGGGGAAGGGGGAGGGTTACTTGAAATTCTTTAAAAATTTGGAATTTTTGTTTTTACCGGAATTCGAATCTTACGGTATTGATGTTTTATTTTGAGAAGCATTTCTCCCTGTAAGGTCAAAGCTCGTTTTCTCAAAACGAGTTATTTTTGCCTTTGAGAAAAGATATCTCAAGAAGGATTTAAGCTTTTGACCTCAAATTTTCAGGATTGCTAGGTCTGACTAAGTTAATTGTTGTGAATTAGGGAATTCGCCATAGAATTCCTAGGATAGAAGTTATCAAAATAAATGTTTCACAATTTAGATTGCGCAACTTAAGATGGTTGTAAGAGCACAGCTGGAGCTCCGCATTTTCAAATTTCGCAAAATCCCTCATTCATTACAGCTGGACATTTGCTTACTCTCAAATACAAGTAAAAGGACAAGGAATCTCCCCTCCTCCCTCCGGGCTCGACCACACTGCCTCCCCTCCTATTCTACACTATTCGTGCTTACCTTATAATAGATTAGACCTTTTAAGGCGCAACTAATTCTGATACCCAACAGCTCACATCTGTAGTCATGGTGGTGCATACAAAGAGCCCCTATGATAGAATTTATGCACAAAGCAAGTGTACAACCGTACAGAAGATTATCTTTTTGTGGCTCAGATGACATCAGTATGGAAATAAGATATCCCAATAGCAATGGTTGAAGAAGGGCAGAAATTGAACGCAAAGCATTCGTGGACACAATGATTATGGCATCTTTTACAGAGATCAACTTTATGACGCATTTCCAAAGTCTAGGCTTTTTTTGATTTCTGTTGCACTTTGACTTTTCTTTGTTCCAGTTTGCTTGAAGCTGATCGGTCAGAAAAGTGGAAGAATTCTCTTTTGAAAGGGGTAAAAGATCATTCTCATCTAATGGTCGTTCACTGCCTATCTTGAAGATACTATTCATCCATTGAAAGAAAAGAAGTGACACGAAGCTGACTCCTTCTTTATCTTCACTGGGAGATATCTTTTTGTATCCTTTTCTTGCCATAACAGTTAATCTGAAAACTAACAAAGATCCGCATCAGTAGAGAAGAAAATTCAAGTTTGACAGCAAGATAAATTTGTCTTTCTTATTGAGTTCGCCGGCTAACTCAAAGTTCTGAAATTTATGCTGCGAATGCTACAATAGTTATCGGATTGGCTATTGTTAATATCAGACGTCAGTAAACCTTGTCGAATATAGCGCACAAGCCCCACGTGTTTAGTGGTACCAAGAAGCAAAATTTTCAGAATCCATCAAGGAACTAAATTTTCAAGAAGTAAAGTAAATTTCTTCTTTTTAGACTATTTGCCGGGAACGTTTTGCTGTTCCCCTATCCATTCAAAAACCTATTCATAGCTTAACTTTCCAGGGTGAACTTTTACAAATCGTTAGCGAGCCAGCAACAAAAGCATCAGTTTATTTCCTAAGCCTTTAATAGGGCGTGGCAGGGCATGATATGATATGTGCAACCGTCGAGGTAAGACGTGCGTTAATACGTTCTACAAAGTAATTGTTTGTTGACGGTGAGTAAAGCAGCGGAATAGCGAGTGTCGTTCATCAGGAGACCACTTCTCCTCGATTTATAGACTTTATTAAGCCCCATTTCCAAAACATTCATTTTGGGTCCTGTAGACTGCAAGCAGTCCCTTTCCTTTCCTAGCGTGGGACGCATGTGTTCATAGGTAGTAGCCGGTAATATCGGCCTAGATAAAACGAGATGCATTGTCGCATTCTCGTGTCTAGAGCCTTGCTGTTAAATTTATAGGATCTAAGTTGCTCATAGCCTGTAGCAGGGTCTAATGCGCTGCGGCACGCACGGCAAAGCCGTGAGAGACGAGCTGGCGAGGGGCCTGACACGAGCCGGATGGCTTTGCTGGTTAGTCCAGTCTCTGAACTATAAAGTCGACTCCCGATAATTTGAACCTTCAACGGAAATGAGAGGGTTAAAAGTATTCCTGCCTATACCAAATCACCCCTCCCCCCTAAAAAGTTAAATGGTCCACTCCTTACTCTATTTCTATTCATACAATGTACATTTCAATCAAATTTGATTAAATAGAGAAGTCGAAAGAAAGTGGATTGCATAAATCAGAACATACGTAACGCGAAACAAAAAGCAAAGTAGGAGAAGTCAAAATACTGCGAACTTCGCAGCTTTCAAAGGAGGTTCATTATGCCCCATTTCAAAAACATTAATTTTTTGTCCTGTAGACTGCGAAAAGTCCCTTTCTTTTTCTACCGTGCGACGCTAAGAATGCGAAGGATAAGAAGAACGCTCAAGCGGCGAGAAGTGAGAGCCCATTTCCTTCAAGTTTCTTTCCCTACTTTCCAGAGAGGATTTCAGGAACAAAAACCGTCTGCTGTAGTCTATGGGTCCGGCACTCCTAAATGTTGGCACATGAGTGGATAGTTTAGGGTATGAGCCGTTTTATTTTTACCGTGTAAATTAAAACTTTTTGGCACATGTGGATTCTGCCGAATGTGGAACACTCTTATTTCGAATTTTCTTCCAGCTAAAGTTTGGGATGCGGACTAACTACTGGTGCTGTTTGATTTCTTTTTAGTGGTACTTTTCGAGGGAAAAGTTTCGTATCATTTGATCGATTGCCGGACCTCAAAACCTATTCTCGGAAGCCTAAACATTTGTCTACCGAGTGACGTATTTCCAGGTGTAGTCAATCGATAAACCGATAATCGATATTAATCGATAACAATATATATTAATCGAGGAGTTAAATTGATTGCCAATAGGAATCGAAAACGATTGATTCCTCGAGTAGTACCGATTTTTATCGATTTTTATCGGAAATTATTTTTGTTCTTTTACAATTTGCACTGATAAAATGTTTGGCAAATGTTTTGTCTGTAATGGTTTTGTTGAGTAATTTTATCAATCATCAACAAAATCACAAGAACAGAAACAACTAACAGAAACATTGTGGGCTTTACATCTTTCTTTGCTTGTTTGCGACACCGGATAAAGCTCAGGCTATAGTAACAGTGTAAAACCCTTCACTGTCTCATGGTAGCATCGGAATTTAGGTGAAGCAAAATAAACAACAGAGTCAGTGTTCAAGTGATTTCAGTCATTTGCATCTTGGAAACAAACGTGAGAATAGATCTCGGAGTAGGTCAGAAGGAAAATATAATCTGTAGTAGCATAGCAGTAATCTGACTTCGCCGCCATAAATATTCACCAGGAACAGTACAAAAGAAGTTGTTTTCTGTGTTTCTCGTTCTCATATAACAAGGGTTCGACTTGTGAAGTATGCTTCTAGCTAGTATGAAGTATGCTTCTAGCCCCTCTCTCTCCCCTTTGAACGCCGGCTACACGGGCTATTTCCTTGAACCAAGTTCAACCAAGTGTGTTTACGAAATTGAGGTAGACTCTGATTTACGCGAAATCATGATTGTCGATAAAGATATTCAGGATGCAGTCAATAGCGCGGCGATGAACCGATATGCCAAGATCCTGCTTTAGACCCCAGAAGACCTGGAGAAGAGATCACTCCACCTGGACTTTGAATCCTTAGTTTTTAAAAGTCGTCATGTCATGTTAAGATGAACGCCAGATATGTAATTTTATCTTTTGAACAATAAAGACACTTTATTTTATTTATTTATTTACACAATAGCGAGGCCATCTCTGACTAGTCCGGGTGGTTATTGTCGATTTTTTTCAATCAATAACAATCGATATTCCTGAAGACAGGGATTATGAATTTTTACCGATAGTTGCCAATCGATAGATATCGATAAAGAATTTTTTCTGTGAATTCGATTCTTATCGATTGCGGCCATCAATCGATAGCAATCGGCGATTGATATAGATTGAATCAATTGATTTGCGATATCGATTTTTATCGATTGACTTCGGCTAGTTTATTTCGGCTAACGATGTCAACAAAGAAATGCACTGGAGCTCGTCTGAACTGACCAAATACAACAGTGATGACCACCAATGCATCCTGCCGTATTGGGTGAAGTCACGTTAAACCATATCTACCAACTATGCTTACCATTTCAGTTTGCTATTGAAGAGAGTCTCATGATCACTGAACTGCTGAGTGGAAAAAAATTAGACTTGAAAACTGTGCAGAAGGCTTTCACTAGTGCATCATTCTATATCGTCTGTGACTTGCGACTGTGTAAAATTCATATCTCCCGCAAAATGTATGTTAGGATGCAAAATTCTATATTCCTAGCGGGCTGCGAAGGAGTCTCAAGCTTGAAATTCTGTCTGTGATACACATATCCTTACTGTTAAGTAAATTCGCTGCTAAAAAGATAAGACATACTATAAAGATAAGATGAATATACCAGGCTGTAGCTGCATAGCAATGGAGTTTGCTTCAGTTGCATTTACACGCGACTTTGATTAGCAGATATGCATATTACATGTTTAATCATGCACACCAGACCATTAAGTTTGCGTTCCCTTGTGGCCTTGTCACCAAAAGATTCGAAAGGAGAACTATGAAGAAGTCGTGGATACATTGCATACAAAATGGAATGGTCTACTTTGATCAGCTGCTATAAGGTTTTGAAGACAATGGACAAGTTCACGCAAAAAAGTCAAAATAACTCTGCTCTTGGAAAACAACATTTCTAGTTTTGTTTATTATAATTTAAACGTTTATCCACCCCCGAAAACTGAATTCTTGAAATATTTTTTTGACACCTTGGCGGTCTTTACGAATTTCCCGGAGCACCTATTGTGGCCCATCAGGGACTTTTTGCGTTACCCTACCGTAGATAATTTTGTTGCCATAGTTTTCTGACTGCGTTTCATGCTGCTGGCTACAAGAGTGTTTTGTTTAGTTGGATGGACTGTTAAGTTGTGCTACTGACCTTTCCAATAGCTTTGTTTATGTTTGATTTAAAGACTCTTAGCTTCATATTCAATCTCTACACACAAAGTTACAGCTTTTAGTCATTCACTTGCAATGACTCGGTTACATACGATGTGCTGACTGCAACGAGAATCAATCGAGGAAAGCCGAGGTGTACTTGAACGGGAGGTCAAGAAACCACGACGGCGACGCCGAGGACAACGTCGATTAAAAAATGAGTTTCTATTTTACCTACGAATCTCGCCCCCTAAAGTCATTTACTACGTTTAATGTTTATCACTGTCAAAGCTCTCACGAAGTAAATTTAAAATTTTAAAAAGTTAGCTGTCGTGGTTCACGTTCTCCAGACAACACAGACAACACAGAATTTGGCCATTTCACCCGGAGTACCAAGAATTGTAACGCACGTGTATACAGCCATTGTTCTCCTCATTAAACCGGCCTTATGTTTAGCGACATTGCCGTTGCCGTGGTGATTTTCTTAAGCTTCCTATAGGTACGTTGGAAAATCTATATTGGTCGTTGACATATCGATTTGTCTACATCTAATGAGTGACAAATTGGCATGTTGTGAACAAATCGATATCGGTCGTTGTCACATCGACTGGTTTGTTTACATCTTAGTAAGTGAAAAATTTGCATATTGTGACGCGTATCCACGACTAAAAATGCCAAAAATACAAATCCTTCGTGATAATATGCACAGAGCCAGAGACCTGAAGAACGCCTTGCTACAAGAAATATTTTAGTTTATACGATGGCAACACTTAATTAACTGAAACTTTCCACACCTCGGGATATTGGTAATCCCTTTAGCGCATTTATTGGAAGGCTTCGCGCGGAAAGTTAACAGCAAAGGAAAGGTTAACCTGCGATCATACTCTCCCTCCCTTCTCCCTTTTCCCTTCTTCTTTCCAAAAAAAAAAAATCGCCTGATCGCAGGTTAAGGAAAGGTGATCACTTGGACTTATTAGTTTACTGAACTTTCCTTAAGATATGTTAGTCGATTAGCCAGCGGGTCAACGGAATAAGTGCGCGAGAGAAACCCTTTCTGTACCAACTTTTTCTGATCCAAACGGGCGCGATTTTTATTTTGAGGGCCTGAAATTCCCAAGACGTAAGATAAGGGAAGCTATGCATGTGAAAAATAAATCAATCCCAAAGAAGCGTTCTTTCTATTACTTCCTTAGTAAAAACTTTAGTCTGTCAACGGCCATCTTACCCAACCACAAATATCTCATAGTTGTCAACCGGAACAATAGGGTTAAAAATGGCAATATACTGAAGAACGTAGATGACTAGGTCAAACGACTACTAACTTGTCCTTCGTTGTTTTGTAACTGATTTCCCATTGGCTAAATATGAGTGCAGCTGTCCTGTAGCACGAGTGTAGAAAAGTGTAACATGAGTGAAAAGTCGTTTACGAGGGAAGATTACAATGAAGATTTCCGAAGTTAATTCGGAGTAGCTCAAAAACTGCCGACGGCCATTTGAGGTCAGTTTCAAAGCAGGTCGAAAATAAATGAAAGATTTCCGAACACTTTGTAAGATCACCCCAACTCTTCCACAGTTCACTCGAAGTTGCCAGCATGATCGGAATGTTTGTTAATACCTTCGAAACTTGCAGAAAATAAATGAAAGACCAAGGGTGCTGCCTGTTGCCTAGGTAATCAATGAATAACGAAAGACGACATAGTTTTCTTCTTCAAACATGTAATCACATATGTTTTTTCTCGTGCAAATTTGAATAAATAAGCACTTGTTAATTTTCCACATTATCCTTTGAAATTGCACTCGAAATTGTGTGATTGCGTATGCAAAATAAAATAATAAGACTCCTCTGATATTGATTATAACGTTCGCCGATGGAATTCACGACTGAAAGTAGCGTGAATGTCGATTAAAACTAAGATGGTTACGTTTTCTTAAAGAATGCCACCGAAACTTACACGAAGGCAATTTTGTTTTCTTGATTTCTCTCTGTTATGGTTCAGTGAGGATGCCGTGGGCGATGGAATGAATATTCCTGAAATCTTTTCGCAGTTTCTTGTGTCAAGTTTTCATTAACACAAGAACATCTTTGATGAAAGACGTCAATTTTCCAAGGACTGACCATTAATATATTAAAACATCAGATGTGAACAAAACGCCCTTCACAGTACATGTCTGATTTACATTACGCTTGACACCAATCAAGCATAGCGCCGTTCTCTGTAAGAATTCCATTCTACCAGACTTGATTCCAAGCTTGTTACGAATTTAGTTCTGTAGAGTTTTCAAAACGTTGACAGTTTGAGAGACGTTGAGTACTTTGTCTTTTTATAATATTGCCCTTAATGGAGTACCACAGTCTAGCTGATAGGACTTCAAGATCGATGTTGTCAGCAGCAAATAAGGAAATCGTTTACGCAATATCGCACTCGCTATTGTAATTCCCCTCTAAGTATGAAGATTATTTTTTTTCTGATAGTGGTAGATAATGAAAACCTCTCGTGTTAACTTTGGATTAGATATCAGGGCACGAATGATGCACTTGGATGCTAATAATTCCTTTCGCTCTCCCCTTCTTTGCTCTATCTTCTCCCTGTGCCCCGAGGAAATAGGAAAGCTTGAGATAGTCTAGATCTAAGTTGTACACTGGTTGGCTAGTTGGGTTCAGAGTTTTACGGCAAATTAAAAAAGGCTCGAGCTCTGATGCATTTCGTGAAAGGACCGTCCACGGGGCAGCAAAGAAAAGCGGCTTCTAGCACGGAATCCTTGTCAGAGCTCAAGATTCCCTGCCGGACACAATGGCTTTTCTGGCACATTGTAGCAATCATCCTACCAATATGGAAATTTCATCTCCTAACGAAGAAGTGCTTTCCTTGATATCTTATTTCACTGAGATAGCAATACATTTAGTTACCTTAGTAGATGACCTTTCAGACCTCATCTACAGTTTCGGTCAAGATCATCCGCAAAGCTTGCATGGCCAACACAGTTTCAAGAGATCTTCAAGGAATTTAAGATCATGAACATAAACAATAATGTTTATGGTTTATTGATCAAGCGTGAGGGCAAGATTGCTTGATATAAGCCAAGAACATTTGCGTGTTTATGAACCGAGACGCAATCACGTACCCATATAACACGCAAAATAATAATAATAATAATAATAATAATAATAATAATAATAATAATGATGATGATGATAATAATAACAATGAAATGAAATTTCCATATCGGTAATAATAATAATAATAATAATAATAATAATAATAATAATAATAAGTTGAATTTTTTTTTCTTTATCCCACCAAAAAATTGGTCAGCCTAAATTAAAGAAAACTGCTACATATGTATCCCTGTTAAGTTCCTTTCTCAATCTTTTCACAGTCCGGTTGAGTTCAATCTCGTTCCCAGAGTCTTCGTTCCCCTTGACCAGCGGTCGGAAAACGAGAGCTCTGGGATCAACCATTTAAAAATAACCGAATTCTGCTCGTCCGGTTTCACTGCGCAATCTGCATCTATGGCGCACGCCTGAAATGGTTGCTCCCAGAGCTTTTATTTTCCGACCGCTGGTCAAGGGGAACGAAGACTCTGGGAACGAGATTGGGTTTAGTTCTATGCATCTTGGCGGATTTATGCGTTCACTAATTTGTTTGGCGAGCACGGGTTGACGTGGTTTTGTAAGGAGAAAGTTTATCTTACGTACGGGATCCCTGAAACGCTCTCGTCAGCGGAATTTGGCATGCAAGGAGTTTGAATTTCCTTTGTACCAACTCAGTTTGCATTGAGGGTGGTGTAGTTGAACATGCTGGTTGAAAAAAACTCGGCATGAAAACTGGAAAACTGTGGATATAAAGGCTTTCATTTTTCATCCTGTACAGTTTGTGACTTCCAACACAATATTAATTTCAATCTGTTTAGTTAACCATGTTTGCATCCCCCACCAGACTAGCCCTTTTCACGGTTAACTTTGCTCATTTGCATTACAATAAAATCTAGCATGTATGTGAGGCAATTTCGGCCTATTTTGTAATTTTAGCCCGAAATTGCCTCGCATCAACGTTGGATTACATTGTAATGCAAATGAGAAAAATTAACCGTGAAAAGGGCTATTCCCTCGAGGTACCTATTGTTAAGGACGTTCGCGCCCAAAATGTTCTCACGCACAGATTTTTTTTAAGAAAAAACTTGCGATCTAGTGAGGTAAAGACCAACTTTTGTCAAATTAGCTGAAAAAAAAAAAAAACAACAACAACAACAAAAAAAACAAAAAAAACGGGGGTTCACCGTCCTCGTTTTCAAAACAAGGCGCATTCAAGACAATGCGTTTTTAGACGCTTTTGTTATTTCTGAAGACGATCTTAGTTTACAACTATCACTGAGCAATGAAAGAAGCTACATTATAACACCCAACCACCTGAAATGAACGATATCATATGTCGTAGTATAGAAAAATAAGGCTTGAGTTGTATTAGTTAATTTTCTGATCATAATGAAAGGGGTATGAATGTTTCTCTCCTTGACCTAGAAGAAGCCTAACATGGGTTTCCCGTTTCTTGCTAGCTTCCTTCCCCCAGTCCAGCTCGTTTTATTAGGCAATGCATGGGTAATTTGGAAAACAATCCTTCTTAAGGTTAACTGTAGTTACGTGTATACTGTATACAGAACCAATCTCTCCCAGGTTTGGTCTGCTAACAGCTTTGTTGATCGCCTGTTGCGTTCACCATCATGACACTTTAAATATGTTTAATGAGAGTGAGATTGGACTTTAGCTTGTACACGTGCACCCTGCCTGCTACTATAAGTTCCAGAATCAGTCCATTTATGATCGCTGCTCCCCAACCTACCCATCGTAATGAAAATAAGAAAAGCGCCTTTCTTGTACGACAGTAACCGTTCACGTCTAGTTTCACCGGGAGAGTATTACCACTGACTGTTAAGAAGGTAAATCAGTATGAGGGCTGTGACTACCGTTTCGTTTCCGGTTTATTTATATCCGGTTTAAGTCTCATCACGTCACGTGCCCCTTTGCACGTTGGCAAGATTAGTTCCTGTTTTTGTGCCTTTTTCTACGTTGGCAACGGCAGTGCCTCTGGTTGCAAGTTGTGGGTCTGATGAAATTAAATCAGCTGACGACTACTACATGCAAGGGCTTTAATATTCAGTCAACTTTTTTAGGAACAGTGGAACTAGTGGAACTATGAAACGAAACACATTTTATGAACCGAGCAACGTCATGAAGCTGGTTGTACATTACTGTGAACTTTTGGGGCATAAGAGCATGGCGTGTAGGAACCGACCACTCAAATTTTCGTGGAAAATTAATTGCCTTCATTTTCTTTACACAAGTCAAGCAACAATTGCCATGAACGGAAAATGGGCTTTAATTTGGCAGATTTGGTTTCCGGCTTTATTTATTGAGAAATTTTTTTTGTAGGCACCTCGACAACCACACAAAATGGAGAGTTGAAACTCCAAATTTTGGGGATTACGGTATGTTTACTTAAAATTCGGACATTTAATGAAACGTCCAAATTCTTTCAGAATTACTGCATAGTGTTTTCCTCTTTTCACACAACTAAAAACTATTTGCTTATCTCAAACACAAGCAAAGTTATGACGTTTTTTCCTTATCGTCTAAAAACGTCTTTAGAAAATCGATTGAGTATTCTTCCCACGGGATTTGAGTCAAAGAACAGAAACTGGTCGCAGGTTAAACTATTCTGGACTACTCGTGCTTACCATATGGTAAACTAGACCTTTTATGGTGCAACTTATTCTGATACCCAACAGCTCACGTATAGAGTCGTGTTGGTGCTTACTGAGAGCTCTGATGACAGCATTGGTACCCAAAGCAAGTGTACAACAATAGATAAGATTATTTTTCTGTGGCTCAGCTGACATTAGTATGAAAATGAAATATCCCAATAACAATGGTTGAAGAAGGCGAGAAAATGAATAAAAAGCATTCGTGAATACAATAGTCATGGGATCCTTTACGAGAGAACATTATGACGTTTTTCCAAAGTGTTCAGCCTTAAAAGGTCCAGAGCACAGGAGCTTTTGAGGTACCTTTTAGGATATTGAACCGAAACAAATGAGACTTGTGATATTTGATAATCAACTGATTTATCGCTAATAAAAACAATGAAAGTTTAATGTATAGATTTAGAATAGGCCCTTTGCAGCTGGGGTCACGTGAGCAAATTTTTCCTAGAAAATTTTGATATTATGAGCTATAACTTAAAGAATGCCAGAAATGGAAAAAGTGCATCAAAATACCCAAATGGCCAAGTTTGAGGCCCCTGGAATTAAAGAGTAAGTTTATACGACAGTTTGAATTTCGGAAAATTTAGAGGATTTGTATGGAAAATGTTGCTGGAGGGCAAGGCCTCGCTCTCCAGCAACTTTTCCCATACAAATCTTCTTATTCTTTTTAAAATTCGGACCGTCATAAAATCTCTTTCTTTAATGATGGGGGCCTCAAACTTGGCCATTTTGATATTTTCGACATGCTTTTTCCATTTCTGGCATTCGCATTCGAGATAATTAGCCTTGAATCTCAACAAAAATGCTGACATCAGCATTTTCCTGAAAAAAGAAAGAAAGGATATTTCTTCACAGATTTCCTTAGAATTCGCCTCTGCATATAGAAAAGCAAACACATTTATAAAGATCTTAAAACTACATGGT
Source organism: Orbicella franksi (assembly GCF_964199315.1). NCBI lineage: Eukaryota > Metazoa > Cnidaria > Anthozoa > Scleractinia > Merulinidae > Orbicella > Orbicella franksi. Next base: position 17,661,642 of record NC_138150.1, on the reverse strand, counting down.
AAATGGTAACTTCAAAATCATTTTTGGTGTGTTTTTCAATAACAAAATCGCTGCAACAGCGTCTTTAGCGTCTCTGACAGCCTTCCTCTGGTTCAGCTAAAATACAGTCTAAACACCTTTTGCTCACAACCAGAAACTAATCACGTGTTGAATAGGCTTACCACTTCCATTTCATAACATAAAATGTAGGGGTAACCGCGCGTTTTTTAAAGTTATTATTTTTTAAAGTTTTAATGCTATTGATCTTTTTGAAAAACTTTTACGATGCCCGTTACATTTTTTCCTGTCACCTCCCCAGTAAGTAAAACATTTGTGTATCTCGCACTTGTTTTGCGCGCGCACTACGCCATCTACAGGTACATGTTTACAGTTGGATTTCAATCAGGAGCCATAATCGGGGACGGAGACCGTAAGCGCGCGCCATTTCTAGTATTGGGGTTGTCCCAGGGGCGGGGGAGAACACTCTGCGACGCCTGGCACTTTTTTTGTGTTTGGATCATCCAACAAAAAGTGACGTCACATCCGGTAAAAAAGCGGGCTGAGCGGCGAAATAAAATTTGACTGCGACATAATCGTTCTCCCTGTAAGTAAAACAGCAATATTTCGCGATCGGCGGGATATTTCTAACGTTTTATTTGGCCATGATAAACAAAATTTTGTCTTGTTCCTCGCCATATCGTTTGTTTGAGGAACAGAACAATTATTTGTTCAAAAAGGCGTGTGTTTTTACGAAATGTCGTCGTTTCTTCGTAACTGAATTCCACAGGAGTCATCGTTTACGTGGAAATAATGAATTCTAGGTAAGTTGCACTCAATTCAAATATCCTATTCTCTTAGGTAGGCATTACACTGAGAGAAAAGCGCCATGTCAGTTTTCTAGCCATGGGAGAACCTATTTAACAGAAGCCCATTTTTTGAAATTTACCATTAACAAACACAGAGCTGTTAATCGTATCACACTGTAAAGATCCACACACATAACGGGGCGGAACTTTCTTGCCAATCGACACTAACTCAAATTCTTGTTCTTGCTTGTGACTCAAACTGGCATTATAAATTCTGTTACGATTTGTTAAGAACCTTAAACGAGATATCTTAATGTTTCCCTTGGTAATCCCTTAATAATGGTAAACGCTTCCTTTAACACGTACTTTAGCAGGCCGTGAACCCCTTAAATATAAACAAGAGGATATTTTTATGGGCGATTCAGTAATCAGGGCATGTCGTGTTTTTTCAGTTATAATGTAATTTATTTTTCTGTTTCAACAGTGTTAAATGTCAGTGACACTATAAAGTTTCAATACACCCCCCCCCCTGCCCGATCCTGTGAGGTCAAGCATGCACCTTTAATTGCTTCGATTCCTTTCAATTGCCTTGTTTACAGACAAAGTTCCCTATCTTTTAATCCCTAACTATCAAATGTCTTTGCAACTTATTTTGAAAGGTTACTTAGACATTTTGCCCTATTTTCAGTTTGCTTTCTCTATATAAGCTTACATCAAGACATTTCAGTGCCAGAGAATGAGAGAACCCTAGCAATTCTGACAATTCTCTCTCATAGAGTTCAATTATTTTAATTCATCACGCTTTCAATGTGCGATCTTAACAAACTGTTTGCAAACAGTAATGAAATATCATGCCCCAACACGCAGCCATAAAAGGAAGTCTGGGAACAGGTAATAGCAACAATGACACTACCAGGCTGGTGAATGTTACAAGCTATTATGAACTCATGTCTGACAATGATGAGTGACCATGAAACATGGTGCGGTGAAACTGAACAACCAGACTGCAACTGACATTGCTAGTGTTAGTGTTGTGAAAGTGATTGCTAGCTAGTAGTGTCTGTGAACTTGGACCAGACCAGAAAAGAAAAGGTTCCATACTAGAAGTTGACTGAGAGTAACAAGTTTGTTCTCAAAAACTGAAGAAGCTGCCTTATCAGACCGTCTTAAAGCCAGCTTCATCGCAACTTGTCAAGAGTTCCTGGATTGTGTATGTGGGAGGACTCCTTGTAAGGATATATATCGGGAAGCTCTGCTCAAAAGTTTTCAGGCTTCAGATATAACTATTAAAGGTAAGGGATTTCTGACAAGTTGAATTCAGGTGTATAATGAAAGGGTACGGAAATCTTTCTTTTAGGGATTTCCTTCTTCTAGCTCTAAAATGTTGTTGATAATCTCTCATTTACTCTCATGAGCCAGAATGAGGGGATTCTGATATATTGTTCAAAAAGATATTTTAAAACTACTAAGGGTTTAGAAAAGGGATACAGTATTAAGGGGTTGGACCTTGAGGTGCAGCTTCCCCATTTAAAACTATGTAAAATACCTCCCCCCCCCGCCTCTCCTTGTGTAAAAAGAATGTTCAAATTGTTTTCTGGAAAAAAGCAAAAAACAAAACAGTGCCAATTTAAGGGATTGTGTGATTATCAATGTAAGTTCCCATTTGTATTTTGAATTAAAATGGGCCTAACGTTATCCACAACAGTATAAAATAACCATACTTTGCAGCTTCAGAGAGAGACTCAAACTGATAATGAAAACAACTTTTATTTTTGCCCCTTCCTTTGTACCTTGTGATATTTTTAGGAAAATTCTCAAAACGTCTCTGCCCAAAGAAAATAAAGAATATAAATGAAAATCACTTTTTTTATCTTGAAAATGATCTCTGAGACAAAAACGTCCTTTTTATGGCTAGTTATTATCTTACAATGTGTTGAGAAGAAACTGCTTATAGGAAAATATAAATGTTCAACAAAAAAAATGAACAGAAAAAACAACAACAAACTTTTGCAGTGGAGCTCCTATATTCTTCAACTTACATGTAGGGTAATAGAATCTGTTTTTACACTTTCACACCAAAGAAAACACCACAGAAATGAGAATTATTGTTATTGTGTCCGAGCTGCATATTTTTTGAATGGAAACATTTCCCATAAAATTTCTACGTTATATTCTTGCCAGTACATGTACGACAACATACCAAATATTAATACAAACTGGTGTAGTTTAATTTTCCATTTAATTTTTGTAAACCTCTTACAGAATGCAACTTTTGGTTAGGTTGCACTTCAGTGTCAAGGAAGAAATCACACCAAGGTGGCTTTGCATCTTTATTATGATTTCCATTATCAGTAAAAAAAAAATCACACTTGGACAGGTCTCTTGATCATGAGGGTATTTGCTCATTTACCACCTATAAAAAAACAAGATATAATGTATCATTTTTACCTGTGCTGTAAATTTTTCAATTGAAATCAGTTTGTTTCTACTTTTAGAGTGGTTTTTAAAAAGATCACAAGCACACCACCCACCCCTCAATCCCTATTCCTACCCTACAACAGTACAGCCAGGATCCCATATCAACCCCCCAACATAAGTGATAACTTACCATAATACTCCTATACTACAATACAATCTTTGTACAGACAGACCTAGATTCAAACATCAGATCTCTGACTTTTTGGTCCACTTCATCTCCACTAAGCCATGAAAGCAACCATTGCAAATGTCCTTATATTTGTTGGTCTAATTTATTGTTGCTCTCAGATTCCCCCTTCCCCTTTGATGAAATTAAATTGGTTTAAAAAAATAAACTGGTTTAAACAAATTAAAGCAGAGGTAGAAATTGAGCCATAAAATTACTATAATTTTAGTATGAGGATATTGAAATATAGCTATACTATTAATATCCTTATGTTCTATTGTAAAGACAGTGTAACTACTCAAATTGACCTTCATTGTCAGAGACAAAAACCTGAAAACATCTAAACACAGGTCAGTGAGCATATTGCCAGTTTTGCTTTTGCCAACAACCATTCTGCCTCAAAAATATAGAAGATAATGACAATAATAACAGAACCAACGTCTGTCAATTCAATAACCACACCAAATTCCCCTCCAAATTCCTTTCGACACCGTAGAGTAAAATTTTGCCAACAGCATAAATTCAACTCAATGCTTTAAAGTGCTTCTATCCTTAAATTTTCACTCCTTGAGTCAGAATTTTCAGGTGTATCACCTAGAATTCCACAAAAGATTAAAAATGCTGTTTACCTTTTGCAGATATTTGCATCAGTTCCAAAGATATGTAGGTTGAAAAATAGAAATATGCAAATGAGGTGACTGATGTTGTCATACACTTAACCCAATATTACATCAGGTTGGTAGGCTTATACTTAGAACTACAGGAAACACACCTATGGCTATAAAAATTATATACAGCCTGTATTTTCCCATGGCAACTTGCTCTTTTCCAGTCCCCTCTAACCTGATTTCACTAATTCAGTGATTTTCAGCTTGAAAAACGTTAAACGAGGCTACGACTTTGACCTTGCATGTTAATACATGTACGCTTCCTAGATCGTGCTGATGAGGCACCATTGGCAAATATCAAAATGGAAAGCCAAAGGTGGCCAGAAAAGCCTATAATCATCAGGAAAGGTTGAAACCCAGTATGTTGCCATGGTAACAAAACTGTTATGCTCATATTATTGAGGACATCCGCAAATTTCATCATAATAGCACTTTAAAGCACTGTCCCTAGGAGCCCATGGTCCCTTGTATCTGGACAATAGTTCAAAACTTGCCTGGGATGGATGATCTTAATGGTAGGTGGGAGACTCCCAGAATATTGGGGTGAGTTGCAAGAATGTATAATTATCTCTTTGCAGGAACTCATTAGACACTAACACTACGAACATGACTGAGTTTAGACAATATATATTTTGCTTTTTGGATACATGTATACCGTTACTGGTCATACAAGAGGTACCTTGCTACTGAGTTAAGTCTTAATGTGTGTATTTTAAAGGAGAAGGTCACTCCAAAAAACATAAATTTTATGTCAACGTTAATGAAAACCTTGCACTAAGGTTAGCCACTCACAGAAGTTTCAGCGTCTGAAGTGCAGGTTTTCCTTATGAAGTTTGCCTCCAAAGAAGCACCCAGGCCAAGTTTTCATGACATCATTCTGTCTGACGGATTTTGCCCTGATAGCTTGCGACAAGCCTTTTGACTACCACTCTGGGTTATGGCTGCTCTTGAGACATATTATTTTGAGCTAAACAAGCTCTAAACTCCTTGTGACGGATGCCAAGCCAGTTGCAGGTTCTTCTCCTTCCCACCAATTTCGAGTTGGACAGAATGAAGTCACATAAACACAGCCTCAGGCTGCCAAGACAGTTGCAAAATGGTGGCCTCTGAAGTCGCTTCTTAATTTCGAGATGAATTTCTTAAGGACAGTAGGTACTTGAGAGGCTGAACCTTTGGTGAGTGGAAATGCTGAATATTCACTTGCTGTAAGTGAAGACAAAAAAAGTAAGCTTTTTGGAGTGACCTTCTCCTTTAAACTGAAAACATGAAAACTGAAAACATGTGAGCTTAATGCAACAAAATGTATATTAAACTTGGGCCAGTTCAGTATGATTTATTACAAGGTTTAAATCAGCCACAAAAAAATTGTTAGCAACTGATATTACTTTGTGAAGGCTTCTGGAAGGGTTTTACTTTTATAAAGCACCTGGCAGCAAGTACTATTTTGGTTTACTAAAGAAAGACTCTTGTTACTGCTTAAGGAAACTGTGTTTGGTACAGTAGGTGTCAAAATATTATGGCTTTGATGACATGATAATAGAGATATCAGCCTTGGTAATTTCAGGGATAGTGGATAACCAATCTCCAAATAATAGAGTTATGGGACTTCACTATCAAAGTGATGCCTAATGCTTATTATAAATTTTGTATATTACTCCTAAAATGTACGATCCAGAATTTTGTTTTGTGGGTAATAGCTCAAATTCATTTTCACCTCTGTGAGGTACAAATATTCTTAAAACAACCGACACTGACAATTTTAAATTACAGTGGAACTCTGTTAATCCGGCTGCTGGGCCACAAAAATCTGACCACATTAACAGTGTGGTTAAAGGGGTTCTTTAAATAAGAAAATGACCAACTGACTGAGCCTTTGTTCAAGCCAGAATCAAGTGGCCGTAATAACAAGGTGGCTATGTGAATGGGGTGGCCATAAGGCAGGGCTCCACTGTAGTGATGAACATATAAGATGATCCTCTCAAACACCGACCCATAAAGATTTTGGAAAGTATAGTTTGTATACTCAGTTAGACAACACACAACTTGGGCCCAGAGCTGACTAGAGATATTCCATTTTATATCCACACCCCCTTCCCCCAGCCACACACTAAATAAGTCAATATTTACCACCTAACAGAAAAGATAAAAGTGCAGAAATAACTCTTTCATAGCCCCGTCTAAAACTCATGTCAACAAAGGAAGAGGGAGTGTGGAAATAAAATAGAATGGCCCTACTAGGGACCATTTATATGGTCTTGGGTACCCAAGACAACCCTTCTCCTGAGTTACCCTGGCCAAGCTAACTTTTCATTTATTTCTTTGAAAATTCAACCAGCTGTTTACATTTAGGATCATGAACCTGTCTTGCCTGCAAGACAACAGGGGTGGGTGAGTTGTCTAGCCTTGGCTCATGTCACGCCTTGGCACCCTGACAGGCAGGGCAACTTTTCTTTATATAAACACTTTGGCTTGGCTAACCAGGACAACTCTTCGCATGGCGAGTGTCACATGATGCCTAGATTTAGAATTTAAAGCAGAAATATCAATTTACAAAGAAAAGAAAATTAACTCAGCAAAACCCACTGTGATTGAATGACTGAGGGAAACTCAAACAAAGAGGGATATTGCCCATTTGATTATTCAATAAGGGTTTTGAATAGTCATGCAGGGTCATATTCAGCCAAATGCGTGGGGAAATAAATGGCAAACAATCACTTTAAGATCAAACCAAGCTAGAATTCTCAGCCCACCCACAATGGAGCAATCACAACTGACCTTTGTGAATTATTTGATGCATGTGTATGAGACAGCCATTTTTCATTCTTTCTTTACAAGATGGAAGGTAGATGCCATTTAAACATTGATCAAATAATGAACAAAGATCCCGTTGCTACAGAGCTACATTGTATCTCCACCAGATTAACAGAAGATGAGGTGTTGTAAACAGATCTTTGGAAGAACTAAAAAAGCTGTGAAAACAATCACCAGCAGCCTGTGTTCCCACAGCATCTCTTGTTGAGTCAATTTGATATATAGAACATATCTTTAAAATCTCAAAATAGTCGAATTAACTAATTATGACTACCAAAATCTGCGATTCTCCCTACACTATTTATTACCAGAATAAAAATTTGATAACCTATTTACCACCATGGTAGCTGACACAGTTGCCCTAAACATAATATTTGACACCCTTTTGTTTATGGTCTTATCACTAATGATGAAAAAGTAGCTTCTTCTAAACAACATTACCCAATTCAAGACTAGAGTACGAAACCCATATCCTATTTAAGGCCAAAATGGCCAAAACTGATACCCTATTTATGACCAAAACGACTGAAAAACCATACCTTTTGGGGCCACACATACCCCTATAGTGCAAATAAGGGAGTACCCCCCGCCCCGGGTCACAGTAGAAGTGGGTACCTATCAAAAGCGGAGGTAAAGTTAAGGGCTAAGGAGCTAACCCTATAAACAGGCCAACCCTCCTCTTTTGTAACTGCCCAAAGAAGTTGATCCCTAGGCCAGCATTGCAGTTCAGACAATACAGAGGAATATACAATTGACCACTGGATAAAATTTGAATTCTGTCCAGCATACATGTATATTTATGAACAGTTTCACAGTACCCGGGGGGGTACTCCCAGAAAATTTGGTGGGGGAGTGCTTCACCCCTTTGTTGATCTCTTCGGGGAAATCTGATATCTCCAAAGCTCGCCTCTAACTCTCAACATTGCTTATTTCTTACAGAGAAAAACCGTATTCAACAAGAGATACGGAAATAGGATACTAACCTTGAGTATACGCTTCAGCATGTCTTTTCCACCACACGCACGTGGATACAGAGCTTCAACTGTGTTCACTTTCAGAAAAAAACGGCTTCTGTTAAATATGTTCCCGTTGTGCACAGTGCAAACTATGGCCAGCAATACTTCATCCAGGTTGTTGTTAACATTATAGGCTATTGCACTTAGTGTTATAACCAAATCAGGAACAATAAGAACCAAAAGTCGGAACAACACCAGTTTTGAATATGTGTAAAATCCGCCGTTATTTTCCTTCAAAACAATACTAAACTGTTCTCTTTTGCCAACAGTTTTGCTTCAAAAGTCGAAGAAATGTGCCTTCACGATATTTCTATCCTCAGTATGGAAGGACACGGACCTGATGGTTTGCAAATAGAAGAAAATCTTCCCCAATCGAAACGCCATTTTTTCGCTTTGTGAAACGGGCTGCGCGGCACCGTTTAAACCGGATGTGACGTCACTTTTTGTTGGATGATCCAGTACAAAAATTTCAGGAGTCTTCTGCCCCGCCCCTGGGTTGTCCCCATGATATGGGACAATAATTCTATTTTTAGAACAAATTGCGCCATCGCCTGCGGCACACGCGCGTACATGCTGCGAGGATTTCTGCGGATGTCGCGCGGGGGAAATGGCGTTCGAAATTCCTGAAATTTTTCATGTTTTTGGCCCACAACTCAACGCGTTTACGTCTGTTGGAATTTTGCTTAAGTATTTTCGTCGTAAGCTGCCCCAGTTCGAGGGAAGTAAGACAGTGTCGAACTTAGGTATGTTCCGCTGTAAGCTTATATATATCGCTGACCAAGTTGTGTTCCGACGGATGCTTCTTTTACATGAGCTGTACATTACTCCACTTTAAATTTCATATATGTTGAAGATTAACAGCTTTTCCATTACACAGCAAAAAACTAGCTGGATATATTTAGATATAGCAGAGCTTCAGGACTTCATAGTTTCCTAGCTCCTTTTGCCACACGCTTGGGAGGAATTTGTCAGTCTATCGCGACCGAAAAGTAAAACAAAATAATTGCTTGTTTGAGTTTCGCTTGAGTTGTAAGCAACGCTCGATGTTTCATCAAGGCACAACTGCTCAGTTTTATTCGTGCAAAATTCCAGTAAATTCTCTGTTGTCGATGAATGAGAGCGCCCGCCGATGCGTGTTTTGTACAGTCAGTAAACATGACAAATTGTACTTCCGCCGCACTTTCGTGTGAAAGCGTACATCGAACTCAAACAATAACTCTATAGTTTTTAAATATGTTTTACGATTGATAAATGTTTGAGAACATATTAAAAGCTAAGCTGAAAATATGTGAATAAAGCAGAAATAATCAGCAAAGTTACGATGACGCTTTCTTTAATCAACTTGGAATAACGATTTTGATTTTGTTGATCGAGTTATCAAAATTCCTTGTCTATTTTCATTTTCGCAGTGTAAAACTTCACTATGCTTATGTTGAAGAAACACACATGATGTTAGTAGCCTTTTTTGCGTTCGTGAAATTTGTTGCAGCATCTCAGCACAAAAGATAGCGAAAGAAATCTTTGTCAAGATTTGTTGACAATTGAAAACACCGACTCGGACTTGAAAGTGCACGAGCTGCACTATGCAAATGAGCTAATTGTACGCGTCAGACTTTCCTTTCAAAAACTTTTGCAAACTCACCAAACAAGCAGAAACAATAAGAAACCATCAAAACAGGTTTTGGTTATGATTAACCATTGTCTGAGAAACTCACAAATTAACTCGATACCAGAGTAGAGAGTTTTCTTGCTATATCCTTAAGTCAGAACAAACGCAAAAACATACGCGTAAGCTTACAACTAGCGTGAGCAGATCTATTATTCATTCCCAGCGCGAGATTGAAGTCTTGTTTTCGACCCTGAAAAACCCACCTTTTGCGTTAGCTCAGAGCATAAAACTACATATAAGCGCCCTGGTTCGTATTCCCTGCCTTATTCCCTGCCATCGCTGTGAAAAATACGCAAGAGAATGTCTCAACTCTCACCATTTGATCACGCAACGTGACAACATCCACGCGAGAGCCCCAGACATGTGCGTGAATCCGCGCGGATATATGACGTCAGGATGGCGCAATTTGTTCTAAAAATAGAAAAATTGTCCCATATCATAGGTGCGCGCGAATCCCGAGACTTACGGTCTCCGTCCCCGATTATGGCTCCTGATTTCAATATAATTTTCGACAAAGACAGCTAGCTTTTCAGCTGGAAGACGTTAACAGTTAGTGGTTCGCGATATGCTGATATTCTGTTGTTCCTGGTTTAAGTACAGGTACATTAAACTTGATTTGGTCACAGTAGGAAAATTTTGCTTTCATTTTAGTCGTGTACTTGGTAGCGTAATTGATTGCGTCATTGTCAACCCAGCGCGCACGTGGCGCTTGAACCATGCCCTACGCGATGCGTAGAACGTGTGCGCACTAACAAAAGTAGGCACCGTCCTTAATAACTCCTGATCAACTGAGAAGTGTATTTTTGTATGTGTTTGGAGGATATCTATTCCCTGAGCCTCTAAGAAAGCAGTTCACTTCTCGCAGCAGATAATCTCTGCAGGCAAATATTCGTGCATGTTTGGAAGGAGACGTAACTATTTCAAAATATTGATGGCATTTTGACAGCTAAATATCAATACGCTCAAATGCGAAGGCGTAGCGTGCAGTTTTCGTGGAGTACTCACCAAGAGAAAGTTAATGGAGCGCCAAAGGCTCGAGTCGCAAGGGATGGTTTGGGGCATTCCCGGGAAATTTTACTATCAGGGGCTCGGAAATGCCGTTTTCCGGCCATATTTTCCAAGCAACAGTTTCATACACCAAAACATGGATAAACGATGAGAGTTTGGTAAATTATGTTCTTTACGTGTTCGATTATTGATATCAGGTGTAATAGGAGAGTTTAGGGAATGTCAAACCAGCCGATTTAATTATTACAGACGCTTTTCACCAGTCAAAATACAATATATAATTATCTATTTTTTTCTGGATTTCCGGAGGTACGTGCATGCGTACGTGCGTACGGGGGTTAATATGGATCCGAAGATTTATGACTTAAAAATGGTTTGATACCTAAGATATTTTTGTTTCTGCAAATTGAAAGATTTCAAAACAAAAGTTTTAGACACATTTCCAACAATTTTATAAGACGCAAATATGCAGATTTGCAAAGTTCGAGCTTGTACTGAAGCTTAGCATCAGGGTCCAGTTGCTAACAATCTAATATATAGATTTAGCCGAGCCTAAAAGCGGAGCTCCTGATTGCAATAACTAACCATAAAAAAAGAGGATTTGTCTTTCTTGGATCGGAAACTCAAAAAATGATCAATTGTGAGCATTTAATCGTTCAGCGTGTGGTTTCGCTATTAACTGACAAACTGACGAGACGATTGTGCAAGGAATATGTCGGAAGAAGAGCCAAAAAGGCGCCAGGGGTAAATTTGCGCCGAGATTTTGCCTTTGCATGTACTTTCTCCTTCTCCCCCAAAGTAATCACCTGGCTTGAACCCGCGATCCAATCCAAAAAAAAAAAAAAAAACAGTCCCTGGTCAGCGGTCAACTTCAGAAAACACGTGTCCTCGATAAGCTCTAAACCTGAGCCTGCGATATGGTCACGTAATACGGGTCAACGGATAGCTTGTTTTGATAGCTGTCAATTAACATGGATACCCAAAATCAAAGATATAGCTATGGTAATCGTGCTACTCTCTTATTTTTCAAGGTATTGGCGTACGGACGAACGTACGGACAGTCACGTGACAACCAAATTTTTTTCAGATCGATGGGTTACCAAATTTTCTAAGGTATAGGGCTCCGCTCGCGCGCCTTCGGCGCGCAGGAGTTCCACTAATGATGAAAAATATCCTGTAACAAAACAATCAACTGGATAGTAATTTTTTTCGGTCTGGTGTAAGATTTATAACACCTTTATTTGCGCCAAAAATATACAGATGCGTACATGCAAATAGGTGGCCAGCAGGGAAGAACTTAATGTTCATATAAAGCTGACCACCTTAATAAAAATTGGTAAACTACATATGCAATTCTAAAGCATATAATTATTATCCACCCTCTGAATAAGGACCCAGGTATAAAAGGGCAGGAGTTAACGAATCATAAACTGTAAAATACCACAATATATTTCAATTGAGTCCACCTTTTAAGTGGCGTAGAAAGGCTGTTGCCTTTAGGCATTAAAATGTGCAACTCTCTAAAACGCTTTATTCTGTGACAGATTGGAAGACGACAGAAGCACAGTTCTCTCACTGGAGGAAGTAAGTGATATGTAATTCTCCATTTCTTCCGAGTCCGTCTGCCGTCTTAATAGAGATTTTAGATCCACGTTTCTCGCGAACGGCAAATAAACTGGTATAGGTTACGTGACCAGGGCCAGACGTTGCGTTTGAGGTTTTGTTTTTGTCAAAATTGGCGTTAATTTGACAATTTCCAATGCGCTGACAAGATCTAGATGATTTTTATTCGATACAATTTACGCCAATCTAAATCTACTAACGTCCGAACGGCGAACGGCGAACGGCAAACGTCTAACCTCAAACCGCAGTTGACGCTTGCGGCAAACGTGGATCTGAAGGTCTGAAGGTCTAACATGCACAATGGAAACGGGACATGCATGGCGTCTTATTCTCAACTCAGTTCTTGGTTTATCGAAATGTGATAACCCAATATCTCTAGTGTTTGATATGTCGCAGGAAACTAGGGTACAACATTAGTAAACCCGACAATGTTATAACCGCAAGTTGCAAACAAATAATCAACCAATCAGAGCGCGTGCTGTACAACCATCGATGTTTAAATTATGCTATGACAAAGCTGTCGGTATAACAAAAAAAAAAAAAAAAAAAAAAAAAAAACGTCGTCGATCCTACCAGTTTTCAAGATCGACCTAAACTAAACTGTCGCACATATAATACCATATATCCGAACCAGACCATAATTTGAAACTCAGCTGACCCATAAAACAACATTCATTTGTCCCAAAGGATAAATTACGGTACAGTCACTCAGATACAACAAAGATCAATTTGTTTTGTCCTTTAGGCGTTTGGAGACGGCCTAATAACGACTATAACAATTTAAAGACAGTTATGTTAATGCTCGTCTTACTCCGGGTTGGCGAAACAACTTAGTTGCTACTTCATAATGTACGCGTTATATTTTCGTACAGAATATAATTAATTTTCAGGGCCTATGTAATAACATTCCACCCCTTAAATTTAAATCTTAATTCTAAAAGTGTAAAAGATAAGTGGTTATATAAAGCCAATAAAAGTGCGTGAGTATAGTAACCATTAAAATTAAGACTAATACATCTCACACACCAATCGCAAACAACGTTGTTTAGATAAAATAGAGTGTTTTCGCTTCTTTGTACAATGTTCCTCGATGACATCACTAGCAAAAATTTTAAATGATACTTGGTACTGTTTATTTTGGGTCGGCTAGCAGCTCTCGTAAGGTCTCACATGAATGGCGTGATACCCTTTGAGAGGACAATAAAATAATCAACAGAAACAATGCCCCTAATGCAAAAACAATAACACCTGCTGACAAGCAAAAGAATTACAAGCCTACGAGAGCTGCTACACTTCTGACTTTTTTTCGATAAGCAAGAAGTAAACAGCCGCAAAAACTCATTCAAATTTAATATGATCTGTAAATTAACAAAGGGAGATCTAGCCTATCTAGATACCTGCAACTCGAGCCATTTCACTCAAAGCACCTCCTTCCTTATTTACTAAAGCGTCAAATTTATCAAATTCGTCAACCTCCCCATTTTTCAAGACCAAAATCATGTCACAGTCTTTGATGGTGCTTAAACGATGGGCTATGGTGATGACTGTGGAATCCTTTAGTTTCTCACGTACTACGTTCCAGATTGTTTGTTCTGTTTCTGGATCCACATGTGCAGTGGGCTCATCCAAGATGACGATCTTGTTTTGTTGTAACAGCACACGAGCCAAACAAATCAACTGTCGTTCTCCTACACTGAGATCTGCTCCATGTTCCAAGAGCTCGTGATCTAGCTTTCCCTCCAAACCTTCTACCAACGCTTTCAGTTGCACATTCTCCAAAGCTCGCCACAAATCTGCATCCTGCAAATGCTTCAAGAGATCCAGATTTCTTCTGAGTGATCCACTAAACAGAACAGGGCTTTGGCCAAGAACGGATATACATCGTCGGGAGTCTTGTAGATTGATCTGTTTGATTGGAATATCATCGACCAGTATGTCTCCATCAGCATCTGGCATGCGCATGAGCGCTGCCACAAAAGATGACTTGCCTGCACCTGTGCGGCCTGCAACACCGATATTTGTTCCCCCTTTGATGTTAAGATTGATTTTCTTCAGTACTTCAGGTCCACCCGGATAGTACGTTAATGAAACATCTTGAAATGTGATATTTCCTGCGTGTGGCCATTGGTTTGGGGGATGTCTATGCACTGTGTATCCAGGTTCTGAGTCAAGGCTGGTGTACGTCATCACTCGTTCAACTGAGGTCATGAAATTCTCGACATCCGAAGTTTTCTTGACAGCGTATTGAGTACTCGTCGAAGTTTGTATGACATAAACAAGCGCAAGTCCGGCCCAAGCTGATTAAAGCAAAAGAAAAAAATGGAGAAGAGAGTACTTAGGTTATTCAGTCGTATAATACCGCTAAGTATTATTTTTTAAACTTGACGAATGAAAATACCCCGCCCTATGATACAAGTTTCCGCTAAATAGACTAATTCCACATCATTTGACGGATATTCTACTTGCTAGGAATGGAGGTAATTTGCTGTGTTTTCTGAGACTGAAAAGGGCGTGAAGATCCTTTTCTTTCAAGTTATCAAGTGCCAATGAAAAGTTACTCGTTGAAGAAATGAGTGTTCCCAAATAAGTATAAGTTTGAACAATTTCAATGGGTCCATTGTCGATTACAAGTCCAGTGTTTCTTTCTCCACCAAGAGCCTGCTGCTCGTAGGCCGGCTACGCGGCACGCCGCCTCCATCATAAAAGAATAATTTACTTTTAGCTACTTCTGTTATCGTATCATGCAGATATCTTTCCAATCCGAACTGCCTTTTGCCAGTAAACGAAAAACAGACCGGTAACAAGTAATGAGAGGCTGTCCTCTTTGCTGGCTGGGATTGCCCTTAACTAACGTGAATTGTCCGTGTCTCAGTTTAAACCGAAATGGTAATCTTTGGCGAGTCCCTGCGATACACCTCTATGAGACTAATAGATAAACAACAAAATGATATAGAATATATTGATCAGCTCTGTTACGAATGAGACAAGCGTGGTTTCGTAATGCCAAATCCTCAGATTTAGTATCGTTTTTTGCCCGATTTTGATTTACCTTACAAATGCACCTACCGGCATCTTGAGACACCAAAACAGCTGCGAGAGACACTGCACCAATTAACACGGATGTGAGAAGGTCCAAGCGTACACCAAGCCATCGCCCACTGGCCATCACCATAATATAGGACTGATTATGAACATCTTGATATCTAACGGAATGAAACTACAGTACGTAACTAGCCAGTCATTACTAAACACTTGAGGCTCTAGAAAACATATAGAAGCGAGTCGCAATTGATCTTAATGGGACAAATATATTCAAGCCAATCAATTTACGTAGTAGTGCGCGCAAAATCAAAGCAAATGCGTTTTATGTTCACAACTCTAGTGAAAAGCGCCCATAAGACTGTTAAAGCCTGGTTCACACTAACGACATAACGACATAAGGAAAAAATCGGTTTCATCTCTATGTCGTCATGTTCATCCTGTTATGTTGCTAATATGTTATTATGTCTACACGTTCACACTACAAACATAACGTCCTTTTTATGTCGTTCGTGACGATGTCGTTATGTCGTTATGTCGCTGGTGTGAACCAGGCTTAAGACTAAACCAAATCACCTGTAAAACTGATCCACGAAATCCTTTTGTCTGCATCTTGTTCGAATCGTGTCCAGTCCATTCAGGGTCTCCGAAAAGTGAGAGAAGACTGGACTGCGGCATATTGACTCTAACCTTTTGAGTTCTCTGGACGTCTTCAAGTAATACTTGGAGATATACAGGACTAACACAATCAACGGAACAACAAGAAATAGGAGCCAAGGATTTGTAACAGTTGGTATGATTATTGATGCAAACACCAACAAGACTCGCTGGATAGATACTAGAAAAGTCTTGGGCAACAACTCGTCAAGGCAGCCTACATCTTTAGAAAATCGATTGAGTATTCTTCCCACGGGATTTGAATCAAAGAAATGAACCGGTGCTTGTAAAATAGCTAAAACCATCTTGTCATGAAGACGTTCTGAACATCTTAAGGAAACCAGAAGGAATCCATAAGCTCGCACGAGGGCAAAGATAAGGGACCCACTGACGAGACAAGCATAGATAGTTAGGTTTGTGTTGTCTTTCTGATCTTCTGGTAGTTTCTTTGTTAGTGACGAGAGCCAGATGTCAGGAGCAACTATCATTGCTGAGAAAATAAAGAGACGAAATAAAAATAATATGATCAAAAAAATTGACACGAAGCAAGTCATATTAAAATAGTCACTATTCAGCTAATGAAGAATTGCGTAGGATTGTTAGGTATGAATGACCAGTTGCAATATTGACTCTTACCTTGCACTATGAAGCACAAACAAATCACTGCACAGATTGTTGACCAATGTACTCCGCTTCTAAAGTAGTTCCAGTAAAGCTTTGATGAAACCACTCCGATGGAACGATCTTCTTGTGATATTTCCAGACTCCTAGGTTCATTGGGTAGTGGAGCCATTGTTTCACAGCTGTCACCTCCGTTTTTCTGTTCAATTTCCCGAGCAACGCTCTTAGTATGCTTGCTATCTTTCTCAACTCTCTGATACAGCGGGTCAACAGTTGAGTTTAGAATACCCTTTTCTTGCAGTTCGATGAAACTTCCCTTTTCCAACACGCGGCCTTTGTACAACACAATCACTTGATCAGCTTCTTTCATGTGCTGTTCCTGATGTGACGTTAACACTCGCATTTTTTCGCCTAATAGGTCGTTGATACATGTTTTAAAGATATGTTGGCCAACTTTAAAGTCAACGGCACTCAGAGGATCGTCTAACAAGTAAAGGTCTGCATCAGCGTAAACTGCGCGTGCTAAACTAACTCTCGCCTTCTGACCTCCACTCAGAACTTCACCACGTTCTCCAACAACTGTTTGGTCATAGTCAGGAAACCGCTGGATGTCTTCTGTGAGGGCGCATGCTTCAATTACTCTGGTGTACTTTGTCTCATCGTATGGTTGACCAAACAGAATGTTTTCTCTTACAGTTCCAGAGAAGATCCAAGCTGTCTGGGGAACATAAACAAGAGAACCTTGGAAGGTTATTGTCCCGCTAACTTCAGAGATTTCACCAGCAATCGCTGAGAGAAGAGTAGATTTTCCACTTCCCACTGGTCCAGTAATAACTGTTAGACTTCGTGGTGCTGTGGAAAATTCAATATCCTGGAAAATAAATTCATCTTGTCGCTCGATTTGTCTGTTTGTAAGATTGGACACACATAAGCTGCTGGGCTTGGCCTGCGGATTTTTTACTAGGTCAGGATTCAATACCTTTACCATTTTCGCCTGTTGATCTGACAGACCACTCGTGACTTTTGCTGCTTTGCTCTCTGGCTTACTGGTGTCCTCCTCAGACCGACCACGTAAAATGGCGGGAAGGTTTTCTAAAAGGAGAAAATCTTCTATTCTTCCTAGCGACGCATGAGCGTCGTTTGCTTGTAACAAAGCGGAAGAAATTCGAAGGCATGTTTGATATCTTGCCAAATTCATAAAACCTAGCAGCATAAAGACATTTACAGGTGTGATGGGTTGACCAGTAAGCACAAGAGTAACGACAGACAACAGAGTCGCCATTGATACTGAACTGTCCCACAAGGCAAGAACTCCTGACAGAATGAAACTTTTCTTACGGATGGTGTTAATTTCACTTCTGAAAACAAAACCCAAAAGAACTATGAGGATACCTCACTTACCAACACTGCTAGTGGCATGTAGTATTAAGTAGTAAAAGAGATTTGTCTTTAGAATTTCCGTTTAAGAAATGGTAAGCGTGCAGCGTGCAAGTATCGCGGGAGGTTGCTAAGCACGAAAGAGGCGCAAGAGTCGCACGAGGCGATCGCCTCGTGCGACTCTAGCTTCTTGAGTGCTTAGCAAACCTCCCAAGTGCATCCATAACTCGATAGTTGCGCAATGCACGTTTACCATTTCTTTTATAACATTGAGACTTGAGATAGTATATACTGAATCTCGTCCAACTTACATGAAGTCCGGAAGCGCGATAAACCGCGCGAAAATGTTCATTCAAAAACCTGACAAAGCGAGACATCAAAATTTTTCTAGGATCGCGGCGAGTTAATGGTTTCTTGGGCAAACAAACAATTCAAACTGCTCAGTTAACCCAAATATCAAGCTTACAACAAACGAAAATCGCAGTCGGTAAAAGCGTTTCTCAAAAATAGCTTAAATTTGGATCAGTTTTCTGAAGAATTGAAAACAAACTGCATATGGTTGAAGCTTTTGGTGGTTGAGTAATCTGTCCTTCACGGCCACTTCAGCAAAGAAAAGAACAATATGGAACCAGACATTTCTTAAAAGCGAGAATGGAGAAGAAAGCGAACAAACACCCCTGGCTTTGAGCTGTTTGAGATGCTCTTATTCAATAGCAGGTTTGTGGGTTACGTTTTCTTTTCCAGTTCGTTTTAAATTTGATGAGTTGCGAGTCTAAGGCTGAACTTGAACACATGAATGGCTTTTAAAAGTGATCTCTGTCACTTTCGTTATTTGGTAAAATAATTAGATTAAATGAACAGAAGACTGAAGCCTAAAAGAAAATTTCAAAAATGTAAGTTTATATTTGTGCACGATGCAGTCTTTCCTTCAAGCGGGTGTTTCTTCAAGAGTTCAATTCACGATCGAGCGACGCGACGAGCGTTCGAGCAAAACTAAAACCCGGGAACTGAAATAATTCATCAGAGGCTACCAATGTTTGATAAAACTTCCTTCATTAAACCTCAGAAAAACTATTACCTTTAACGTTTTTGGATAAGAAGGATTTCGCATGTAAGACTTTACAAACAGATTTGGTAAAGCTCTCATGTTCAAGTTTTGTTCGCTTTCGATGCCAGAAAAGTTTTACAAAGAAAGCTTGTGCTGAATTTCATTATCGTCAGATCGCTAGAAAATTCTCTCTAAAATTCCCGCAATGCATTAGTGATCTCGAAAGGTTGATACAGACCAGTTTGTTGTTTTTTTGGTCCGTCTCCGAGTGCTGAGTGCCTTTGTTCAACCAACTGGTTCAACTCCTGTTCGCTCAAATTTCCAAATTTCTTAGGGGGAGGCGCGACAAAAAGCTTAAGCTGGAAATTTGGCAGCTCACAGGAATAAAATTCCACGACTCCGGAAGAATTATTAGATTTTTCCCTATATCAGGAGAAGAAAAATAGCAATTAAGTTTTACAAAGTGCCAACATTGATGACAAAAATTGCCGAGAAAAAGTACAAATAAAGAAACTAACGTCAGCGTGCAACCCACGAGCAAATGGATCGAGCGTATTAGCTAAGGCTATGTTATGTAGAGCCTTTGAAGATTCACATGAGCAAATGGCCAAAGAGGTAGTTGTATAAATGAGGATGAGCATTACAACTGTTTCAGTAGAAATTACGACGAATAGTAGTCAGAAACCTTCAATTTTGAGACTGAAAGTGAAGAATGATCATCGCAGTTAATTTTCCAATTTAAGCAATTGGAAAGAAGAAGCCTGAAAAAATCAGGGCTTCAACGGGATTCGAACCCGTGACCTCCGCGATACCGGTGCGATGCTCTACCAACTGAGCTATGAAGCCACACATTGGGAGCGACGTTTTTTTTTTTCAGGCTTCTTCTTTCCAATTGCTTAAATTGGAAAATTAACTGCGATGATCATTCTTCACTTTCATTTACAACCGCAGTTCATATATGAATTATTTCATATAAATTTCACATCAATTTTAAGACTGTTGGACCGAAAACCAAGAAAAGTTATCCCTTACCCTTATCCCTTTTAACAGCACAACACGCGTGGTCGTAATCTGTCAGCGGAAAGTGAACGATGAGGTAACTGATCAAACTCGCAACTTGGCAACGATGAGTTGTGACTGAAATTTATCTTACAGCTACAGTGAATGCAATTACACACTGAGTCAACATTAAGTACCGCATTTGGTTTCCCCTACCTTCGTGTGTGTTGAATTTTTCTGCGATATTCGTCCTCCCACGCACGCGTTTTGATGGCACGAATCCCAGAAACTACCTGGTTCATCAAGGAGATGCGTCTGTCGGACAGCGCTGCCGTGCGCAAGCGCAGTGCAGCACTAATGTAGGAGATCCCAGCGAAATACGGCACAAGAAAACACAGGAAAAGGACTCCCATCAGAGATTGCCAGCCAATCAAATACACGAGTAACACTGCTATCACAACGAGGACAAAGCACGAAGGAAACAATAAGTAAAGCCACACGACTGTGTCTTCCTCCATTCGCTGAACATCGTTTGATATAAGGTCGATCACCTGGCCTGTTGTAAATTTTAACAATGCATCCTTGCTGAGAAGTAGCGTCTACGAAACAAGAAATGCTAAATCTTAGGTTTTTTTCTCGAAACAAGGATTTAAGAAGCACAATGTGGTATGTTAATATTAGTTTATCTTACGCTGCATCAACTTCGCGATCTAACGCTGGCGGTAGAGCAAATTCTGTTGATTTCGATGAAGTGTCCGCATAGAACACACAGTATCGGTAGTTTGACCTGCAACCTACAATCTGTGAAATACTCCTCTATTAAAACTATATAGAGATGTGCTACCCAAGAGTAAGGTATTTGGGATGTTTTGGTTAGATTACATCTCATGACTGTTCTGATGTTGTTCTGAAAATGGGTTTGACTTTTAGGGAAACCAAAGAATCGTATTTACGTAATTTACTAAATGTGAGATTAAAAGGCAAACTAAGTAGCCAAAAACTGTAATTGTTCATCATCAGAGAGGTAAATTTTGATATGCCATCTATATTAAACAGAAAAAATGCCGGAAAAAATTAGATGCCCCGAGCGGGATTCGAACCCACGAAACCCCGATTTCATGGAAGGTGATGTAGCCACTGAGCTACCGAGGCAACCACAGTGGAGTGGGTAATTCCCAGTCCGAGAGGCCTGGGAGCAAATGCCTGGAAATCGATGTTTACTCTGTAGCTAATATTCGACTCACTCCACAGTGGTTGCCTCGGTAGCTCCGTGGTTACAGCACCTTCCACGAGATCGGGATGTCGTGGGTCAGGAATCGAAAAACTGGGCATACCCCTTGAGAGCTACAAACGAGAATCTATTATTTTCATGCCAAACCCTGTTTGAGCATATTATACTTCAAAGTGACCAGAGGATGTAACCAAACAATGTTTCATCAGTTGCTAATCTACTGCTTATAAAAAAGCATTAAGGTAAAGGTAACTATGCCTCAGGGAAACAGGATCAATCCTTCTGTGGCTACTCCTACCTACGATCAGGAGTCAAATCAAAATGTTTAAATGTTATTGTTGTTACTTATGGTAATCAATGCGCTTAGCTGCACCTAGCTAGTTCTTAGACATACCACTAAAGGGGGGAGGGGGGAGAGGGGAAGGGTTACCTGAAATTCTTTAAAAATTTGGAATTTTTGTTTTTATCGTAATTCGAATCTTACGGTATTGAAGTTTTATTTTGAGAAGAAAAACGAGTTATTTTTGCCTTTGAGAAAAGATATCTCAAGAAGAATTTAAGCTTTTCACCTCAAAATTTCAGGATTGTTAGGTCTGACTGACTTAATTGTTGTGAATGAGAGAATTCGCCATAGAATTCCTAGGATAGAAGTTATTAAAATAAATGTTTCACAATTTAGATTGCGCAACTTAAGATGGTTGTAAGAGCACAGCTGGAGCTTCGCATTTTCAAATTTCGCAAAATCCCTCATTCATTACAGCTGGACATTTGTTTACTCTAGAATACAAGTAAAAGGACAAGGAGTCTCCCCTCCTCCCTCCGGGCTCGACCGCACTGCCTCCGCTCCTATTCTACACTATTCGTGCTTACCTTATAATAGATTAGACCTTTTAAGGCGCAACTAATTCTGATACCCAACAGCTCACATCTGTAGTTATAGTGGTGCACACAAAGAGCTCCTACGATAGAATTTATGCACAAAGCAAGTGTACAACCGTACAGAAGATTATCTTTTTGTGGCTCAGATGACATCAGTATGGAAATAAGATATCCCAATAGCAATGGTTGAAGAAGGGTAGAAATTGAACGCAAAGCATTCGTGGACACAATAATTATGGCATCTTTTACCGAGATCAACTTTATGACGCATTTCCAAAGTCTAGGCTTTTTTTGATTTCTGTTGCACTTTGCTTTTTCTTTGTTCCAGTTTGCTTGAAGCTGATCAGCCAGAAAAGTGGAAGAATTCTCTTTTGAAAGGGGTAAAAGATCATTCTCATCTAATGGTCGTTCACTGCCTATCTTGAAGATACTATTCATCCATTGAAAGAAAAGAAGAGACACGAAGCTGACTTCTTCTTTATCTTCACTGGGAGATATCTTGTTGTATCCTTTTCTTGCCATAACAGTTAATCTGAAAACTAACAAAGATCCGCATCAGTAGAGAAGAAAATTCAAGTTTGACAACAAGATAAATTTGTCTTTCTTATTGAGTTCGCCGGCTTACAAAAAAACTCTCAAATTTATGTTGCGAATGCTACAATAGTTATCGGATTGGCTATTGTTATTATCAGACGTCAGTAAACCTTGTCGGATATAGCGCCCAAGCCCCACGTGTTCAGTGGTACCAAGAAGCAAAACTTTCAGAATCCATCAGGGAGCTAAATTTTAAAGAAGTAAAGTAAATGTCTTCTTTTTAGACTATTTGCCGGGAACGTTTTGCTGTTCCGCTCTCCATGCAGAAACCTATTCATAGCTTAACTTTTCAGGATGATCTTTTAAAAATCCCTAGCGAGCCAGCAGCAAAAGCTTCAGTTTATTTCCTAAGCCGTTAATAGGGCGTGACAGGGCATGGTATGGTACGTGGAACCGTCGAGATAAGACGCGCGTTAATACGTTCTAAAAAGTACTTGTTTGTTGACGGTGAGTAAAGCAGCAGAATAGCGAGTGTCGTTCATCAGGAGACCACTTCTCCTCGATTTATAGACTTTAGTAAGCTCCATTTCCAAAACATTCATTTTGGGTCCTGTAGACTGGGAGCAGTCCCTTTCCTTTCCTAGCGTGGTCGCATGTGTTTATAGGTAGTAGCCGGTAATAGATAAAACAAGATGCATTGTCGCATTCTCGTGTCTAGAGCTTTCGTGTTAAATTTATAGGATCTAAGTTGCTCATAGCCTGCAAGCAGGGTCTAATGCGCCGCGGCACGCAAGGCAAAATAAAGCCGTGAGAGACGGGCTGGCAAGGGGCCTCACACGACCCGAATGGCTTTGCTGACTAGTCCAGTCTCTGAACTATACAGTCGACTCCCGATAACTTGAACCTTCAACGGAAATGAGAGAGTTAAAAGTATTCCTGCCCGTACTAAATCACCTCTCTCCCCTAGAAAGTCAAATGGTCCACTCCTTAGTCTATTTCTATTCATACAATGTACATTTCAATCAAATTTGAATAAATAGAGAAGTCGAAAGATAATGGATTGCATAAATCAGAGCATACGTAACGCGAAACAAAAAGCAAAGGAGGTGGAGAAGTCAAAATTATGCGAACTTCGCGGGTTTCAAAGGGAGGTTCATTATGTCCCATTTCAAAAACATTAATTTTTTTGTCCTGTAGACTGCGAGCAGCCTCTCTCCTTTCCTTGCGTGCGACGTTTAGAATGCGACGGATAAGAACGATCAAGCGGCGAGAAGTGCGAGCCCATTTCCTTCAAGTTTCTTTCCGTGCTTCGCAAAGAGGATTTCAGGAACAAAAACCGTCTGCTGTAGTCTATGGGTCCGGCACTCCTAAATGTTGGCACATGAGGGTATAGTTTAGGGCGTGAGCCGCTTTATTTGTACGGTGTAAATTAAAACTTTTTGGCACATATGGATTCTACGGAATGTGGAACACTCTTATTTTCAGCTTAACGGTTTGGGATGCGGACTAGCTACTGGTACTGTTTGATTTCTTGATTTTCGTATCACTAGATTGATTGCCAGACATCAAAATCTATTCTCGGACGCCTGAACATTTGTCTACCGAGTGACGTATTTCTAGATCTAGTCAATCGATAAACCGATAATCGATACTAATCGATAACAATCGATTTTTATCGATTGTTATCGGAAACTATTTTTGTCCTTTCACAAGTCACACTGATAAAATGTTTGACAAAATTTGTCTGTAATGGTTTTGTTGAGTAAGTTTATCAATCATCAACAAAATCACAAGAACAGGAACAACTAGCAGAAACATTGTGGACTCTATAGGTCAAGTAAAACAAACAACAGAGTCAGTGCGCTAGTGATTTCAATTATTTGCATCTTGGAAACAAACGTGAGAATAGATCTCGGAGTAGGCCAGCAGGAAACTATAATCTGCAGTAGCATAGCAGTAATCACTTTGCCGCCACAAATATTGACCAGGAACAGTACAGAAGAAGTAGTTTTCTGTGTTTCTCGTTCTCATGAAACAAGGGTTCGACTTGTGAAGTATGCTTCTAGCTAGTTTGTCCCTCTCCTTCCCCTTTGAACGCCGGCTAGACGGGCTATTTCCTTGTGAAATAACAGCTTCTGCTGAACCAAGTTCAACCAAGTGTGTTTACGAAATTGAGGTAGACTCTGATTTACGCGAAACTGTCAATATAGATATTCAGGATACGGTCAATAGCGCGACGATGAACAGATATGCCAAGATCCTACTTTAGACCCCAGAAGACCTGGAGAAGAGATCACTCTACCTGGACTTTGAATCCTTAGTTTTTAAAAGTCGTCATGTCATGTTAAGATGAACGCCAGTCTCGTGTAGTTCCAGCCATTATTTTACACAATAGCAAGGCCATCTTTGACAAGTCCGGGTGGTTATTGTCGATTTTTTTCAATCAATAAAAATCGATATTCCTGAAGACAGGGATTATGAATTTTTACCGATAGTTGCCAATCGATAGATATCGATAAAGAATTTTTTCTGTGAGTTCGATTCTTATCGATTGCGGCTATCAATCGATAGCAATCGGCGATTTATATAGATTGAATCAATTTATTTGCGATATCGATTTTTCTCGATTGACTTCGGCTGGTTTATTTCGGCTAACGATATCGACAAAGAAATGCACTGGAGCTCGTCTGAACTGACCAAATACAACAGTGATGACCACCAATGCATCCTGCCGTATTCGGTGAAGTCACGTTAAACCATATCTACCAACTATGCTTACCATTTCAGTTTGCTATTGAAGAGAGTCTCACTGAACTGCTGAATGGAAAAAAATTAGACTTGAAAACTGTGCAGAAGGCTTTCACTAGTGCATCATTCTATATCGTCTGTGACTTACGACTGTGTAAAATTCATATCTCCCGCAAAATGAATGTTAGGATACAAAATTCTATATTCCTAGGCTGTGAAGGAGTCTCAAACTTGAAATTCTGTCTGTGATACACAATTCCTTACTGTTAAGTAAATTCACTGCTAAAAAGATAAGACATACTATAAAGATAAGACAAATATACCAGGCTGTAGCTGCATAGCAATGGAGTTTGCTTCAGTTGCATTTACACGCGACTTTGATTAGCAGATATGCATATTACATGTTTAATCATGCACACCAGACCATTAAGTTTGCGTTCCCTTGTGGCCTTGTCACCAAAAGATTCGAAAGGAGAACTATGAAGAGGTGGTGGATACATTGCGTACAAAATGGAATGGTCTACTTTGATCAGCTGCTATAACGTTTTGAAGATAATGGACAAGTTCACGCAAAAAAGTCAAAATAACTCTGCTCTTGGAAAACGATATTTCTAGTTTTGTTTATTATAATTTAACCCGGGAATTTAAACGTTTATCCACCCCCGAAAACTGAATACTTGATATTTTTTTGGACACCTTGGCGGTCTTTACGAATTTCTCGGAGCACGTACTGTGGCCCATAAGGGACTTTTTGCGTTACCTTACTGTAGATAATTTTGTTGCTATAGTTTTCTGACTACGTTTCGTGCTTCTGCCTACAAGAGTGTTTTGTTCAGTTGGATGGACTGTTGAGTTGTGCTACTGTCCTTTCCAATAGCTTTGTTTATGTTTGATTTAAAGACTCTTAGCTTCATATTCAATCTCTACACACAAAGTTACACCTTTTAGTCATTCACTAGCAATGACTCGGTTACATACGATGTGCTGACTGCAACGAGAATCAATCGAGGAAAGCCGAGGTGTACTTGAACGGGAGCTCAAGAAACCACGATGGCGACGCCGAGGACAACGTCGATTAGAAAATGAGTTTATATTTTACCTACGAATCTCGACCCCTAAAGTCATTTACTATGTTTAATGTTTATCACTGTCAAAGCTCTCACGAAGTAAATTTTAAAATTTAAAAAGTCAGCTGTCGTGGTTCACGTTCTCCAGACAACACAGACAACACAGAATTTGGCCATTTCACCCGGAGTACCAAGAATTATAACGCACGTGTATACAGCCATTGTTCTCCTCATTAAACCGGCCTTTTGTTTAGCGACATTGCCGTTGCTGTCGTGATTTTCTTAAGCTCCCTACTGGTACGTTGGAAAATCTATATTGGTCGTTGACATATCGATTTGTTTACATCTAACTGAGTGACAAATTGGCATGTTGTGAACAAATCGATATTGGTCGTTGTCATATCGACTGATTTGTTTCCATCTTAGTGAGTGAAAAATTTGCATATTGTGACGCGTATCCACGACTAAATATGCGAAAAATACAAATCCTTCGTGATAATGTGCACAGAGCCGGAGACCTGAAGAACGCCTTGTTACAAGAAATATTTTAGTTTATACGATGGCAACACTTAATTAACTGAAACTTTCCACACCTCGGGATATTGGTAATCCCTTTAGCGCAAGTTAACAGCAAAGGAAAGGTTAACCTGCGGACATTTAGATATACTGTCTGTGACAGTGGTGTACAACAGCGAAGCAACTGGATATGGAGTTATGGCATTGATCACAACAAACTTAAAAGAATTGATATTGCAATCAACTACTCAATGAAACGATGTGCATCGTATGACGATGCTAATGTAAGAAAATTCTGCTCTGAAAGGTTTGATGTTTATGGTTATCAGTCAAATCAGGAAGCAAATAATTCATATTCTGATCCGAGAAATGGACACTACAGCAAAATGGAAACAATTTCATTACCAAGTAATTCATCTAACTAGTCTGTCAGTGTCAAAAACATTGCAGAGATGTCCCGTTTCATCAAGGAAAGAACTTCAAAAGTGTTCCTTGCTATTCATGACCAAGGAGCTTGTCTTGTGGTAAACTCCATTGTGGTGACATATAACCCTCGTTAACCCTCCCTCCCTTCTCCCTTTTCCCTTCTTCTTTCCAAAAAAAGGAAAAAGAAACGCCTGATCGCAGGTTAAGGAAAGGTGATAACTTGGACTTATTAGTTTACCGAACTTTCCTTAAGATATGTCAGTCGATTAGCCAGCGGATTAACGGAATAAGTGCGCGAGAGAAACCCTTTCTGTACCAACTTTTTCTGATCCAAATGGGCGAGATTTTTATTTTGAGGGCCTGAAATTCTCAAGACGTAAGATAAGGGAAGCCATGCTTGTGAAAAATAAATCAATCCCAAAGAAGCGTTCTTTCTATTACTTCCTTAGTAAAAATTTTAGTCTGTCAACGGCCATGTTATCCAACCACAAATATCTCATAGTTGTCAACTGGAACAATAGGGTTAAAAATGGCAATATACCGAAGAACATAGATGACTAGGTCAAACGACTACTAACTTGTCCATCGTTGTCTTATAACTGATTTCCCATTGGCTAAATATGAGTGCAGCTGTCCTGTAGCACGAGTGTAGAAAAGTGTAACATGAGTGAAAAGTCGTTTACGAGGGAAGATTACAATGAAGATTTCCGAAGTTAATTCGGAGTAGCTCGTAAAACTGCCGACGGCCATTTGAGGTCAGTTTCAAAGCAGGTCGAAAATAAATGAAAGATTTCCGAACGCTTTGTAAGATCACGCCAACTCTTCCACAGTTCACTCGAAGTTGCCAGCATGATCGGAATGTTTGTTAATACCTTCGAAACTTGCAGAAAATAAATGAAAGACCAAGGGTGCTGCCTGTTGCCTAAGTAATCAATGAATAGCGAAAGACGACATAGTTTCCTTCTTCAAACATGTAATCACATACGTTTTTTCTCGTGCAAATTTGAATAAATAAGCACTTGTTAATTTTCCAAATTATCCTTTGAAATTGCACTCGAAATTGTGTGATTGCGTATGCAAAATAAAATAATAAGACTCCTCTGATATTGATTATAACGCTCGCCGATGGAATTCAAGACTGAAAGTAGCGTGAATGTCGATTAAAACTAAGATGGTTACGTTTTCTTAAAGAATGCCACCGAAACTTACACGAAGGCAATTTTGTTTTCTTGATTTCTCTCTGTTATGGTTCAGTGAGGATGCCGTGGGCGATGGAATGAATATTCCTGAAATCTTTTCGCAGTTTCTTGTGTCAAGTTTTCATTAACACAAGAACATCTTTGATGAAAGACATCAATTTTCCAAGGACTTAAACAATTCAACGACTGACCATTAATATATTAAAACATCAGATGTGAACAAAACGCCCTTCACAGTACATGTCTGATTTACATTACGCTTGACACCAATCAAGCATAGCGCCGTTCTCTGTAAGAATTTCCATTCTACGAGACTTGATTCCAAGCTTGTTACGAATTTAGTTCTGTAGAGTTTTCAAAACGTTGACACTTTGAGAGACGCTGACTACTTTAATGGAGTACCACAGTCTAGTTGATAGGACTTCAAGATCGATGTTGTCAGCAGCAAATAAGGGAATCGTTTACGCAATATCGCACTCGCTATTGTAATTTCCCTCTAAGTATGAAGATTATTTTTTTCTGATAGTGGTAGATAATGAAAACCTCTCGTGTTAACTTTGGATTAGATATCAGGGCACGAATGATGCACTTGGATGCTAATAATTCCTTTCGCTCTCCCCTTCTTTGCTCTATCTTCTCCCTGTGCCCCGAGGAAATAAGAAAGCTTGAGATAGTCTAGATCTAAGTTGTACACTGGTTGGCTAGTTGGGTTCAGAGTTTTACGGCAAATTAAAAAAGTCTCGAGCTCTGATGCATTTCGTGAAAGGACCGTCCACGGGGCAGCAAAGAAAAGCGGCTTCTAGCACGGAATCCTCGTCAGAGCTCAAGATTCCCTGCTGGACACAATGGCTTTTCTGGCACATTGTAGCAATCATCCTACCAATATGGAAATTTCATTTGTAACGAAGAAGTGCTTTCCTTGATATCTTATTTCACTGAGATAGCAATACATTTAGTTACCTTAGTAGACGGCCTTTCAGACCTCATCTACAGTTTCGGTCAAGATCATCCGCAAAGCTTGCATGGCCAACACAGTTTCAAGAGATCTTCAAGGAATTTAAGATCATGAACATAAACAATGTTTATGGTTTATTGACCAAGCGTGAGGGTAAGATTGCTTGATATAAGCCAAGAACATTTGCGTGTTTATGAACCGAGACGCAGTCACGTACCCATATAACACGCAAATAATAATAATAATAATAATAATAATAATAATAATAATAATAATAATAATAATATAATAATAAGTTGAATTTTTTTTTCTCATCCCGGCAAAAAATTGGTCAGCCTATATTAAAGAAAACTGCTACATATGTATCCCTGTTAACTTCCTTTCTCAACCTTTTCACAGTCCGGTTGAGTTCAAATTCGTTCCCAGAGTCTTCGTTGCCCTTGGCCAGCGTCGGAAAACGAGAGCTCTGGGATCAACCCTTTAAAAATAACCGAATTCTGCTCGTCCGGTTTCACTGCGCAATCTGCATCTATGGCGCACGTCTGAAATGTTTGCTCCCAGAGCTTTTATTTTCCGACCGCTGGTCAACGGGAACGAAGACTCTGGGAACGAGATTGGGTTGAGTTCTATGCATCTTGGCGGATTTATGCGTTCACTAATTTGTTTGGCGAGCGCGGGTTGACGTGGTTTTGTAAGGAGAAAGTTTATCTTACGGGATCCCTGAAACGCTCTCGTCAGCGGAATTTGGCATGTAAGGAGTTCGAATTTCCTTTGTACCAACTCAGTTTTCATTGAGGGTGGTGTAGTTGAACATGCTGGTTGAAGAAAACTCGGCATGAAAACTGGAAAACTGTGGATATAAAGGCTTTCATTTTTCATCCTGTACAGTTTGTGACTTCCAACACAATATTAATTTCAATCTGTTTAGTTAACCATGTTTGCATCCCCCACCAGAATAGCCTTTTTTACGGTTAACTTTGCTCATTTGCATTACAATAAAATCTAGCATGTATGTGAGGTAATTTAGGGCTATTTTGTAATTTTAGCCCGAAATTGCCTCGCATCAACGTTGGATTACATTGTAATGCAAATGAGAAAAATTACCCGTGAAAAGGGCTATTCCCTCGATGTACCTATTGTTAAGGACGTTCGCGCCCAAAATGTTCTCACGCACAGATTTTTTTAAGAAAAAACTTGCGATGTAGTGAGGTAAAGACCAACTTTTGTCAAATTAGCTGAAAAAAAAAAAAAAAAAAAAAAAAAAAAGACGGGGGTTCACCGTGCTCGTTTTCAAAACAAGGCGCATTCAAGACCATGCGTTTTTAGACGCTTTTGTTATTTCTGAAGACGATCTTAGTTTACAACTATCACTGAGCAATGAAAGAAGCTGCATTATAACACCCCAACCACCTGAAATGAACGATATCATATGTCGTAGTATAGAAAAATAAGGCTTGAGTTGTATTAGTTAATTTTCTGATCATAATGAAAGGGGTATGAATGTTTCTCTCCTTGACCTAGAAGAAGCCTAACATGGGTTTCCCGTTTCTTGCTAGCTTCCTTCCCCCAGTCCAGCTCGTTTTATTAGGCAATGCATGGGTAATTTGGAAAACAATCCTTCTTAAGGTTAACTGTAGTTACGTGTATACTGTATACAGAACCAATCTCTCCCAGGTTTGGTCTGCTAACAGCTTTGTTGATCGCCTGTTGCGTTCACCATCATGACACTTTAAATATGTTTAATGAGAGTGAGATTGGACTTTAGCTTGTACACGTGCACCCTGCCTGCTACTATAAGTTCCAGAATCAGTCCATTTATGATCGCTGCTCACCAACCTACCCATTGTAATGAAACTAAGAAAAGCGCCTTTCTTGTACGACAGTAACCGTTCACGTCTAGTTTCACCGGGAGAGTATTACCACTGACTGTTAAGAAGGTAAATCAGTATGAGGGCTGTGACTACCGTTTCGTTTCCGGTTTATTTATATCCGGTTTAAGTCTCATCACGTCACGTGCCCCTTTGCACGTTGGCAAGATTAGTTCCTCTTGTTGTACCTTTTTCTACGTTGGCAACGGCAGTGCCTCTGGTTGCAAGTTGTGGGTCTGATGAAATTAAATCAGCTGACGACTACTACATGCAAGGGCTTTAATATTCAGTCAACTTTTTTAGGAACAGTGGAACTAGTGGAACTATGAAACGAAACACATTTTATGAACCGAGCAACGTCATGAAGCTGGTTGTACATAACTGTGAACTTTTGGGGCATAAGAGCATGGCGTGTAGGAACCGACCACTCAAATTTTCGTGGAAAATTAATTGCCTTCATTTTCTTTACACAAGTCAAGCAACAATTGCCATGAACGGAAAATGGGCTTTAATTTGGCAGATTTGGTTTCCGGCTTTATTTATTGAGAAATTTTTTTTGTAGGCACCTCGACAACCACACAAAATGGAGAGTTGAAACTCCAAATTTTGGGGATTACGGTATGTTTACTTAAAATTCGGACATTTAATGAAACGTCCAAATTCTTTCAGAATTACTGCATAGTGTTTTCCTCTTTTCACACAACTAAAAACTATTTGCTTATCTCAAACACAAGCAAAGTTATGACGTTTTTTCCTTATCCTCTAAAAACGTCTTTAGAAAATCGATTGAGTATTCTTCCCACGGGATTTGAGTCAAAGAACAGAAACTGGTCGCAGGTTAAACTATTCTAGACTACTCGTGCTTACCATATGGTAAACTAGACCTTTTATGGTACAACTTATTCTGATACCCAACAGCTCACGTATAGAGTCGTGTTGGTGCTTACTGAGAGCTCTGATGACAGCATTGGTACCCAAAGCAAGTGTACAACAATAGATAAGATTATCTTTCTGTGGCTCAGCTGACATTAGTATGAAAATGAAATATCCCAATAACAATGGTTGAAGAAGGCGAGAAAATGAATAAAAAGCATTCGTGAATACAATAGTCATGGGATGCTTTACGAGAGAACATTATGACGTTTTTCCAAAGTGTTCAGCCTTAAAAGGTCCAGAGCACAGGAGCTTTTGAGGTACCTTTTAGGATATTGAACCGAAACAAATGAGACTTGTGATATTTGATAATCAACTGATTTATCGCTAATAAAAACAATGAAAGTTTAATGTATAGATTTAGAATAGGCCCTTTGCAGCTGGGGTCACGTGAGCAAATTTTTCCTAGAAAATTTTTATATTATGAGCTATAACTTAAAGAATGCCAGAAATGGAAAAAGCGCATCAAAATACCCAAATGGCCAAGTTTGAGGCCCCTGGAATTAAAGAGTAAGTTTATACGACAGTTTGAATTTCGGAAAATTTAGAGGATTTGTATGGAAAATGTTGCTGGAGGGCAAGGCCTTGCTCTCCAGCAACTTTTCCCATACAAATCTTCTTATTCTTTTTAAAATTCGGACCGTCATAAAATCTCTTTCTTTAATGATGGGGGCCTCAAACTTGGCCATTTTGATATTTTCGACATGCTTTTTCCATTTCTGGCATTCGCATTCGAGATAATTAGCCTTGAATCTCAACAAAAATGCTGACATCAGCATTTTCCTGAAAAAAGAAAGAAAGGATATTTCTTCACAGATTTCCTTAGAATTCGCCTCTGCATATAGAAAAGCAAACACATTTATAAAGATCTTAAAACTACATGGTAAATGGTAACTTCAAAATCATTTTTGGTGTGTTTTTCAATAACAAAATCGCTGCAACAGCGTCTTTAGCGTCTCTGACAGCCTTCCTCTGGTTCAGCTAAAATACAGTCTAAACACCTTTTGCTCACAACCAGAAACTAATCACGTGTTGAATAGGCTTACCACTTCCATTTCATAACATAAAATGTAGGGGTAACCGCGCGTTTTTTAAAGTTATTATTTTTTAAAGTTTTAATGCTATTGATCTTTTTGAAAAACTTTTACGATGCCCGTTACATTTTTTCCTGTCACCTCCCCAGTAAGTAAAACATTTGTGTATCTCGCACTTGTTTTGCGCGCGCACTACGCCATCTACAGGTACATGTTTACAGTTGGATTTCAATCAGGAGCCATAATCGGGGACGGAGACCGTAAGCGCGCGCCATTTCTAGTATTGGGGTTGTCCCAGGGGCGGGGGAGAACACTCTGCGACGCCTGGCACTTTTTTTGTGTTTGGATCATCCAACAAAAAGTGACGTCACATCCGGTAAAAAAGCGGGCTGAGCGGCGAAATAAAATTTGACTGCGACATAATCGTTCTCCCTGTAAGTAAAACAGCAATATTTCGCGATCGGCGGGATATTTCTAACGTTTTATTTGGCCATGATAAACAAAATTTTGTCTTGTTCCTCGCCATATCGTTTGTTTGAGGAACAGAACAATTATTTGTTCAAAAAGGCGTGTGTTTTTACGAAATGTCGTCGTTTCTTCGTAACTGAATTCCACAGGAGTCATCGTTTACGTGGAAATAATGAATTCTAGGTAAGTTGCACTCAATTCAAATATCCTATTCTCTTAGGTAGGCATTACACTGAGAGAAAAGCGCCATGTCAGTTTTCTAGCCATGGGAGAACCTATTTAACAGAAGCCCATTTTTTGAAATTTACCATTAACAAACACAGAGCTGTTAATCGTATCACACTGTAAAGATCCACACACATAACGGGGCGGAACTTTCTTGCCAATCGACACTAACTCAAATTCTTGTTCTTGCTTGTGACTCAAACTGGCATTATAAATTCTGTTACGATTTGTTAAGAACCTTAAACGAGATATCTTAATGTTTCCCTTGGTAATCCCTTAATAATGGTAAACGCTTCCTTTAACACGTACTTTAGCAGGCCGTGAACCCCTTAAATATAAACAAGAGGATATTTTTATGGGCGATTCAGTAATCGGGGCATGTCGTGTTTTTTTTTTTCAGTTATAATGTAATTTATTTTTCTGTTTCAACAGTGTTAAATGTCAGTGACACTATAAAGTTTCAATACACCCCCCCCCCCTGCCCGATCCTGTGAGGTCAAGCATGCACCTTTAATTGCTTCGATTCCTTTCAATTGCCTTGTTTACAGACCAAGTTCCCTATCTTTTAATCCCTAACTATCAAATGTCTTTGCAACTTATTTTGAAAGGTTACTTAGACATTTTGCCCTATTTTCAGTTTGCTTTCTCTATATAAGCTTACATCAAGACATTTCAGTGCCAGAGAATGAGAGAACCCTAGCAATTCTGACAATTCTCTCTCATAGAGTTCAATTATTTTAATTCATCACGCTTTCAATGTGCGATCTTAACAAACTGTTTGCAAACAGTAATGAAATATCATGCCCCAACACGCAGCCATAAAAGGAAGTCTGGGAACAGGTTATAGCAACAATGACACTACCAGGCTGGTGAATGTTACAAGCTATTATGAACTCATGTCTGACAATGATGAGTGACCATGAAACATGGTGCGGTGAAACTGAACAACCAGACTGCAACTGACATTGCTAGTGTTAGTGTTGTGAAAGTGATTGCTAGCTAGTAGTGTCTGTGAACTTGGACCAGACCAGAAAAGAAAAGGTTCCATACTAGAAGTTGACTGAGAGTAACAAGTTTGTTCTCAAAAACTGAAGAAGCTGCCTTATCAGACAGTCTTAAAGCCAGCTTCATCGCAACTTGTCAAGAGTTCCTGGATTGTGTATGTGGGAGGACTCCTGGTAAGGATATATATCGGGAAGCTCTGCTCAAAAGTTTTCAGGCTTCAGATATAACTATTAAAGGTAAGGGATTTCTGACAAGTTGAATTCAGGTGTATAATGAAAGGGTACGGAAATCTTTCTTTTAGGGATTTCCTTCTTCTAGCTCTAAAATGTTGTTGATAATCTCTCATTTACTCTCATGAGCCAGAATGAGGGGATTCTGATATATTGTTCAAAAAGATATTTTAAAACTACTAAGGGTTTAGAAAAGGGATACAGTATTAAGGGGTTGGACCTTGAGGTGCAGCTTCCCCATTTAAAACTATGTAAAATACCTCCCCCCCCCCCCCCCCGCCTCTCCTTGTGTAAAAAGAATGTTCAAATTGTTTTCTGGAAAAAAGCAAAAAACAAAACAGTGCCAATTTAAGGGATTGTGTGATTATCAATGTAAGTTCCCATTTGTATTTTGAATTAAAATGGGCCTAACGTTATCCACAACAGTATAAAATAACCATACTTTGCAGCTTCAGAGAGAGACTCAAACTGATAATGAAAACAACTTTTATTTTTGCCCCTTCCTTTGTACCTTGTGATATTTTTAGGAAAATTCTCAAAACGTCTCTGCCCAAAGAAAATAAAGAATATAAATGAAAATCACTTTTTTTATCTTGAAAATGATCTCTGAGACAAAAACGTCCTTTTTATGGCTAGTTATTATCTTACAATGTGTTGAGAAGAAACTGCTTATAGGAAAATATAAATGTTCAACAAAAAAAATGAACAGAAAAAACAACAACAAACTTTTGCAGTGGAGCTCCTATATTCTTCAACTTACATGTAGGGTAATAGAATCTGTTTTTACACTTTCACACCAAAGAAAACACCACAGAAATGAGAATTATTGTTATTGTGTCCGAGCTGCATATTTTTTGAATGGAAACATTTCCCATAAAATTTCTACATTATATTCTTGCCAGTACATGTACGACAACATACCATTAATATTAATACAAACTGGTGTAGTTTAATTTTCCATTTAATTTTTGTAAACCTCTTACAGAATGCAACTTTTGGTTAGGTTGCACTTCAGTGTCAAGGAAGAAATCACACCAAGGTGGCTTTGCATCTTTATTATGATTTCCATTATCAGTAAAAAAAAAATCACACTTGGACAGGTCTCTTGATCATGAGGGTATTTGCTCATTTACCACCTATAAAAAAACAAGATATAATGTATCATTTTTACCTGTGCTGTAAATTTTTCAATTGAAATCAGTTTGTTTCTACTTTTAGAGTGGTTTTTAAAAAGATCACAAGCACACCACCCACCCCTCAGTCCCTATTCCTACCCTACAACAGTACAGCCAGGATCCCATATCAACCCCCCAACATAAGTGATAACTTACCATAATACTCCTATACTACAATACAATCTTTGTACAGACAGACCTAGATTCAAACATCAGATCTCTGACTTTTTGGTCCACTTCATCTCCACTAAGCCATGAAAGCAACCATTGCAAATGTCCTTATATTTGTTGGTCTAATTTATTGTTGCTCTCAGATTCCCCCTTCCCCTTTGATGAAATTAAATTGGTTTAAAAAAATAAACTGGTTTAAACAAATTAAAGCAGAGGTAGAAATTGAGCCATAAAATTACTATAATTTTAGTATGAGGATATTGAAATATAGCTATACTATTAATATCCTTATGTTCTATTGTAAAGACAATGTAACTTACTCAAATTGACCTTCATTGTCAGAGACAAAAACCTGAAAACATCTAAACACAGGTCAGTGAGCATATTGCCAGTTTTGCTTTTGCCAACAACCATTCTGCCTCAAAAATATAGAAGATAATGACAATAATAACAGAACCAACGTCTGTCAATTCAATAACCACACCAAATTCCCCTCCAAATTCCTTTCGACACCGTAGAGTAAAATTTTGCCAACAGCATAAATTCAACTCAATGCTTTAAAGTGCTTCTATCCTTAAATTTTCACTCCTTGAGTCAGAATTTTCAGGTGTATCACCTAGAATTCCACAAAAGATTAAAAATGCTGTTTACCTTTTGCAGATATTTGCATCAGTTCCAAAGATATGTAGGTTGAAAAATAGAAATATGCAAATGAGGTGACTGATGTTGTCATACACTTAACCCAATATTACATCAGGTTGGTAGGCTTATACTTAGAACTACAGGAAACACACCTATGGCTATAAAAATTATATACAGCCTGTATTTTCCCATGGCAACTTGCTCTTTTCCAGTCCCCTCTAACCTGATTTCACTAATTCAGTGATTTTCAGCTTGAAAAACGTTAAACGAGGCTACGACTTTGACCTTGCATGTTAATACATGTACGCTTCCTAGATCGTGCTGATGAGGCACCATTGGCAAATATCAAAATGGAAAGCCAAAGGTGGCCAGAAAAGCCTATAATCATCAGGAAAGGTTGAAACCCAGTATGTTGCCATGGTAACAAAACTGTTATGCTCATATTATTGAGGACATCCGCAAATTTCATCATAATAGCACTTTAAAGCACTGTCCCTAGGAGCCCATGGTCCCTTGTATCTGGACAATAGTTCAAAACTTGCCTGGGATGGATGATCTTAATGGTAGGTGGGAGACTCCCAGAATATTGGGGTGAGTTGCAAGAATGTATAATTATCTCTTTGCAGGAACTCATTAGACACTAACACTACGAACATGACTGAGTTTAGACAATATATATTTTGCTTTTTGGATACATGTATACCGTTACTGGTCATACAAGAGGTACCTTGCTACTGAGTTAAGTCTTAATGTGTGTATTTTAAAGGAGAAGGTCACTCCAAAAAACATAAATTTTATGTCAACGTTAATGAAAACCTTGCACTAAGGTTAGCCACTCACAGAAGTTTCAGCGTCTGAAGTGCAGGTTTTCCTTATGAAGTTTGCCTCCAAAGAAGCACCCAGGCCAAGTTTTCATGACATCATTCTGTCTGACGGATTTTGCCCTGATAGCTTGCGACAAGCCTTTTGACTACCACTCTGGGTTATGGCTGCTCTTGAGACATATTATTTTGAGCTAAACAAGCTCTAAACTCCTTGTGACGGATGCCAAGCCAGTTGCAGGTTCTTCTCCTTCCCACCAATTTCGAGTTGGACAGAATGAAGTCACATAAACACAGCCTCAGGCTGCCAAGACAGTTGCAAAATGGTGGCCTCTGAAGTCGCTTCTTAATTTCGAGATGAATTTCTTAAGGACAGTAGGTACTTGAGAGGCTGAACCTTTGGTGAGTGGAAATGCTGAATATTCACTTGCTGTAAGTGAAGACAAAAAAAGTAAGCTTTTTGGAGTGACCTTCTCCTTTAAACTGAAAACATGAAAACTGAAAACATGTGAGCTTAATGCAACAAAATGTATATTAAACTTGGGCCAGTTCAGTATGATTTATTACAAGGTTTAAATCAGCCACAAAAAATTGTTAGCAACTGATATTACTTTGTGAAGGCTTCTGGAAGGGTTTTACTTTTATAAAGCACCTGGCAGCAAGTACTATTTTGGTTTACTAAAGAAAGACTCTTGTTACTGCTTAAGGAAACTGTGTTTGGTACAGTAGGTGTCAAAATATTATGGCTTTGATGACATGATAATAGAGATATCAGCCTTGGTAATTTCAGGGATAGTGGATAACCAATCTCCAAATAATAGAGTTATGGGACTTCACTATCAAAGTGATGCCTAATGCTTATTATAAATTTTGTATATTTCTCCTAAAATGTACGATCCAGAATTTTGTTTTGTGGGTAATAGCTCAAATTCATTTTCACCTCTGTGAGGTACAAATATTCTTAAAACAACCAACACTGACAATTTTAAATTACAGTGGAACTCTGTTAATCCGGCTGCTGGGCCACAAAAATCTGACCACATTAACAGTGTGGTTAAAGGGGTTCTTTAAATAAGAAAATGACCAACTGACTGAGTCTTTGTTCAAGCCAGAATCAAGTGGCCGTAATAACAAGGTGGCTATGTGAATGGGGTGGCCATAAGGCGGGGCTCCACTGTAGTGATGAACATATAAGATGATCCTCTCAAACACCGACCCATAAAGATTTTGGAAAGTATAGTTTGTATACTCAGTTAGACAACACACAACTTGGGCCCAGAGCTGACTAGAGATATTCCATTTTATATCCACACCCCCTTCCCCCAGCCACACACTAAATAAGTCAATATTTACCACCTAACAGAAAAGATAAAAGTGCAGAAATAACTCTTTCATAGCCCCGTCTAAAGCTCATGTCAACAAAGGAAGAGG
The DNA here is from genome assembly GCF_964199315.1 of Orbicella franksi. Classification (NCBI taxonomy): domain Eukaryota; kingdom Metazoa; phylum Cnidaria; class Anthozoa; order Scleractinia; family Merulinidae; genus Orbicella; species Orbicella franksi. The sequence continues at coordinate 17,622,119 of NC_138150.1, read as the reverse complement.
GAGTGTGGAAATAAAATAGAATGGCCCTACTAGGGACCATTTATATGGTCTTGGGTACCCAAGACAACCCTTCTCCTGAGTTACCCTGGCCAAGCTAACTTTTCATTTATTTCTTTGAAAATTCAACCAGCTGTTTACATTTAGGATCATGAACCTGTCTTGCCTGCAAGACAACAGGGGTGGGTGAGTTGTCTAGCCTTGGCCCATGTCACGCCTTGGCACCCTGACAGGCAGGGCAACTTTTCTTTATATAAACACTTTGGCTTGGCTAACCAGGACAACTCTTCGCATGGCGAGTGTCACATGATGCCTAGATTTAGAATTTAAAGCAGAAATATCAATTTACAAAGAAAAGAAAATTAACTCAGCAAAACCCACTGTGATTGAATGACTGAGGGAAACTCAAACAAAGAGGGATATTGCCCATTTGATTATTCAATAAGGGTTTTGAATAGTCATGCAGGGTCATATTCAGCCAAATGCATGGGGAAATAAATGGCAAACAATCACTTTAAGATCAAACCAAGCTAGAATTCTCAGCCCACCCACAATGGAGCAATCACAACTGACCTTTGTGAATTATTTGATGCATGCGTATGAGACAGCCATTTTTCATTCTTTCTTTACAAGATGGAAGGTAGATGCCATTTAAACATTGATCAAATAATGAACAAAGATCCCGTTGCTACAGAGCTACATTGTATCTCCACCAGATTAACAGAAGATGAGGTGTTGTAAACAGATCTTTGGAAGAACTAAAAAAGCTGTGAAAACAATCACCAGCAGCCTGTGTTCCCACAGCATCTCTTGTTGAGTCAATTTGATATATAGAACATATCTTTAAAATCTCAAAATAGTCGAATTAACTAATTATGACTACCAAAATCTGCGATTCTCCCTACACTATTTATTACCAGAATAAAAATTTGATAACCTATTTACCACCATGGTAGCTGACACAGTTGCCCTAAACATAATTTTTGACACCCTTTTGTTTATGGTCTTATCACTAATGATGAAAAAGTAGCTTCTTCTAAACAACATTACCCAATTCAAGACTAGAGTACGAAACCCATATCCTCTTTAAGGCCAAAATGGCCAAAACTGATACCCTATTTATGACCAAAACGACTGAAAAACCATACCTTTTGGGGCCGCACATACCCCTATAGTGCAAATAAGGGAGTACCCCCCGCCCCGGGTCACAGTAGAAGTGGGTACCTACCAAAAGCGGAGGTAAAGTTAAGGGCTAAGGAGCTAACCCTATAAACAGGCCAACCCTCCTCTTTTGTAACTGCCCAAAGAAGTTGATCCCTAGGCCAGCATTGCAGTTCAGACAATACAGAGGAATATACAATTGACCACTGGATAAAATTTGAATTCTGTCCAGCATACATGTATATTTATGAACAGTTTCACAGTACCCGGGGGGGGGGGTACTCGCAGAAAATTTGGTAGGGGAGTGCTTCACCCCTTTGTTGATCTCTTCGGGGAAATCTGATATCTCCAAAGCTCGCCTCTAACTCTCAACATTGCTTATTTCTTACAGAGAAAAACCGTATTCAACAAGAGATACAGAAATAGGATACTAAGCTTGAGTATACGCTTCAGCATGTCTTTTCCACCACACGCACGTGGATACAGAGCTTCAACTGTGTTCACTTTCAGAAAAAAACGGCTTCTGTTAAATATGTCCCCGTTGTGCACAGTGCAAACTATGGCCAGCAATACTTCATCCAGGTTGTTGTTAACATTATAGGCTATTGCACTTAGTGTTATAACCAAATCAGGAACAATAAGAACCAAAAGTCGGAACAACACCAGTTTTGAATATGTGTAAAATCCGCCGTTATTTTCCTTCAAAACAACACTAAACTGTTCTCTTTTGCCAACAGTTTTGCTTCAAAAGTCGAAGAAATGTGCCTTCACGATATTTCTATCCTCAGTATGGAAGGACACGGACCTGATGGTTTGCAAATAGAAGAAAATCTTCCCCAATCGAAACGCCATTTTTTCGCTTTGTGAAACGGGCTGCGCGGCACCGTTTAAACCGGATGTGACGTCACTTTTTGTTGGATGATCCAGTACAAAAATTTCAGGAGTCTTCTGCCCCGCCCCTGGGTTGTCCCCATGATATGGGACAATAATTCTATTTTTAGAACAAATTGCGCCATCGCCTGCGGCACACGCGCGTACATGCTGCGAGGATTTCTGCGGATGTCGCGCGGGGGAAATGACGTTCGAAATTCCTGAAATTTTTCATGTTTTTGGCCCACAACTCAACGCGTTTACGTCTGTTGGAATTTTGCTTAAGTATTTTCGTCGTAAGCTGCCCCAGTTCGAGGGAAGTAAGACAGTGTCGAACTTAGGTATGTTCCGCTGTAAGCTTATATATATCGCTGACCAAGTTGTGTTCCGACGGATGCTTCTTTTACATGAGCTGTACATTACTCCACTTTAAATTTCATATATGTTGAAGATTAACAGCTTTTCCATTACACAGCAAAAAACTAGCTGGATATATTTAGATATAGCAGAGCTTCAGGACTTCATAGTTTCCTAGCTCCTCTTGCCACACGCTTGCGAGGAATTTGTCAGTCTATCGCGACCGAAAAGTAAAACAAAATAATTGCTTGTTTGAGTTTCGCTTGAGTTGTAAGCAACGCTCGATGTTTCATCAAGGCACAACTGCTCAGTTTTATTCGTGCAAAATTCCAGTGAATTCTCTGTTGTCGATGAATGAGAGCGCCCGCCGATGCGTGTTTTGTACAGTCAGTAAACATGACAAATTGTACTTCCGCCGCACTTTCGTGTGAAAGCGTACATCGAACTCAAACAATAACTATAGTTTTTAAATATGTTTTACGATTGATAAATGTTTGAGAACATATTAAAAGCTAAGCTGAAAATATACCATGTTAGTAGCCTTTTTTGCGTTCGTGAAATTTGTTGCAGCATCTCAGCACAAAAGATAGCGAAAGAAATCTTTGTCAAGATTTGTTGACAATTGAAAACACCGACTCGGACTTGAAAGTGCACGAGCTGCACTATGCAAATGAGCTAATTGTACGCGTCAGACTTTCCTTTCAAAAACTTTTGCAAACTCACCAAACAAGCAGAAACAATAAGAAACCATCAAAACAGGTTTTGGTTATGATTAACCATTGTCTGAGAAACTCACAAATTAACTCGATACCAGAGTAGAGAGTTTTCTTGCTATATCCTTAAGTCAGAACAAACGCAAAAACATACGCGTAAGCTTACAACTAGCGTGAGCAGATCTATTATTCATTCCCAGCGCGAGATTGAAGTCTTGTTTTCGACCCTGAAAAACCCACCTTTTGCGTTAGCTCAGAGCATAAAACTACATATAAGCGCCCTGGTTCGTATTCCCTGCCTTATTCCCTGCCATCGCTGTGAAAAATACGCAAGAGAATGTCTCAACTCTCACCATTTGATCACGCAACGTGACAACATCCACGCGAGAGCCCCAGACATGTGCGTGAATCCGCGCGGATATATGACGTCAGGATGGCGCAATTTGTTCTAAAAATAGAAAAATTGTCCCATATCATAGGTGCGCGCGAATCCCGAGACTTACGGTCTCCGTCCCCGATTATGGCTCCTGATTTCAATATAATTTTCGACAAAGACAGCTAGTTTTTCAGCTGGAAGACGTTAACAGTTAGTGGTTCGCGATATGCTGATATTCTGTTGTTCCTGGTTTAAGTACAGGTACATTAAACTTGATTTGGTCACAGTAGGAAAATTTTGCTTTCATTTTAGTCGTGTACTTGGTAGCGTAATTGATTGCGTCATTGTCAACCCAGCGCGCACGTGGCGCTTGAACCATGCCCTACGCGATGCGTAGAACGTGTGCGCACTAACAAAAGTAGGCACCGTCCTTAATAACTCCTGATCAACTGAGAAGTGTATTTTTGTATGTGTTTGGAGGATATCTATTCCCTGAGCCTCTAAGAAAGCAGTTTACTTCTCGCAGCAGATAATCTCTGCAGGCAAATATTCGTGCATGTTTGGAAGGAGACGTAACTATTTCAAAATATTGATGGCATTTTGACAGCTAAATATCAATACGCTCAAATGCGAAGGCGTAGCGTGCAGTTTTCGTGGAGTACTCACCAAGAGAAAGTTAATGGAGCGCCAAAGGCTCGAGTCGCAAGGGATGGTTTGGGGCATTCCCGGGAAATTTTACTATCAGGGGCTCGGAAATGCCGTTTTCCGGCCATATTTTCCAAGCAACAGTTTCATACACCAAAACATGGATAAACGATGAGAGTTTGGTAAATTATGTTCTTTACGTGTTCGATTATTGATATCAGGTGTAATAGGAGAGTTTAGGGAATGTCAAACCAGCCGATCTAATTATTACAGACGCTTTTCACCAGTCAAAATACAATATATAATTATCTATTTTTTTCTGGATTTCCGGAGGTACGTGCATGCGTACGTGCGTACGGGGGTTAATATGGATCCGAAGATTTATGACTTAAAATGGTTTGATACCTAAGATATTTTTGTTTCTGCAAATTGAAAGATTTCAAAACAAAAGTTTTAGACACATTTCCAACAATTTTATAAGACGCAAATATGCAGATTTGCAAAGTTCGAGCTTGTACTGAAGCTTAGCATCAGGGTCCAGTTGCTAACAATCTAATATATAGATTTAGCCGAGCCTAAAAGCGGAGCTCCTGATTGCAATAACTAACCATAAAAAAAGAGGATTTGTCTTTCTTGGATCGGAAACTCAAAAAATGATCAATTGTGAGCATTTAATCGTTCAGCGTGTGGTTTCGCTATTAACTGACAAACTGACGAGACGATTGTGCAAGGAATATGTCGGAAGAAGAGCCAAAAAGGCGCCAGGGGTAAATTTGCGCCGAGATTTTGCCTTTGCATGTACTCTCTCCTTCTCCCCCAAAGTAATCACCTGGCTTGAACCCGCGATCCAATCCAAAAAAAAAAAAAAAAACAGTCCCTGGTCAGCGGTCAACTTCAGAAAACACGTGTCCTCGATAAGCTCTAAACCTGAGCCTGCGATATGGTCACGTAATACGGGTCAACGGATAGCTTGTTTTGATAGCTGTCAATTAACATGGATACCCAAAATCAAAGATATAGCTATGGTAATCGTGCTACTCTCTTATTTTTCAAGGTATTGGCGTACGGACGAACGTACGGACAGTCACGTGACAACCAAATTTTTTTCAGATCGATGGGTTACCAAATTTTCTAAGGTATAGGGCTCCGCTCGCGCGCCTTCGACGCGAAGGAGCTCCACTAATGATGAAAAATATCCTGTAACAAAACAATCAACTGGATAGTAATTTTTTTCGGTCTGGTGTAAGATTTATAACACCTTTATTTGCGCCAAAAATATACAGATGCGTACATGCAAATAGGTGGCCAGCAGGGAAGAACTTTATGTTCATATAAAGCTGACCCCCTTAATAAAAATAGGTAAACTACATATACAATTCTAAAGCATATAATTATTATCCACACTCTGAGTAAGGACCCAGGTATAAAAGGGCAGGAGTTAACGAATCATAAACTGTAAAATACCACAATATATTTCAATTGAGTCCACCTTTTAAGTGGCGTAGAAAGGCTGTTGCCTTTAGGCATTAAAATGTGCAACTCTCTAAAACGCTTTATTCTGTGACAGATTGGAAGACGACAGAAGCACAGTTCTCTCACTGGAGGAAGTAAGTGATATGTAATTCTCCATTTCTTCCGAGTCCGTCTGCCGTCTTAATAGAGATTTTAGATCCACGTTTCTCGCGAACGGCAAATAAACTGGTATGGGTTACGTGACCAGGGCCAGACGTTGCGTGTGAGGTTTTGTTTTTGTCAAAATTGGCGTTAATTTGACAATTTCCAATGCGCTGACAAGATCTAGATGATTTTTATTCGATACAATTTACGCCAATCTAAATCTACTAACGTCCGAACGGCGAATGGCAAACGTCTAACCTCAAACCGCAGTTGACGCTTGCGGCAAACGTGGATCTGAAGGTCTGAAGGTCTAACGTGCACAATGGAAACGGGACATGCATGGCGTCTTATTCTCAACTCAGTTCTTGGTTTATCGAAATGTGATAACCCAATATCTCTAGTGTTTGATATGTCGCAGGAAACTAGGGTACAACATTTGTAAACCCGACAATGTTATAACCGCAAGTTGCAAACAAATAATCAACCAATCAGAGCGCGTGCTGTACAACCATCGATGTTTAAATTATGCTATGACAAAGCTGTCGGTATAACAAAAAAAAAAAAAAAAAAAAACGTCGTCGACCCTACCAGTTTTCAAGATCGACCTAAAATAAACTGTCGCGCATATAATACCATATATCCGAACCAGACCATAATTTGAAACTCAGCTGACCCATAAAACAACATTCATTTGTCCCAAAGGATAAATTACGGTACAGTCACTCAGATACAACAAAGATCAATTTGTTTTGTCCTTTAGGCGTTTGGAGACGGCCTAATAACGACTATAACAATTTAAAGACAGTTATGTTAATGCTCGTCTTACTCCGGGTTGGCGAAACAACTTAGTTGCTACTTCATAATGTACGCGTTATATTTTCGTACAGAATATAATTAATTTTCAGGGCCTATGTAATAACATTCCACCCCTTAAATTTAAATCTTAATTCTAAAAGTGTAAAAGATAAGTGGTTATATAAAGCCAATAAAAGTGCGTGAGTAGTAACCATTCTGAAAGACTAATACATCTCACACACCAATCGCAAACAACGTTGTTTAGATAAAATAGAGTGTTTTCGCTTCTTTGTACAATGTTCCTCGATGACATCACTAGCAAAAATTTTAAATGATACTTGGTACTGTTTATTTTGGGTCGGCTAGCAGCTCTCGTAAGGTCTCACATGAATGGCGTGATACCCTTTGAGAGGACAATAAAATAATCAACAGAAACAATGCCCCTAATGCAAAAACAATAACACCTGCTGACAAGCAAAAGAATTACAAGCCTACGAGAGCTGCTACACTTCTGACTTTTTTTCGATAAGCAAGAAGTAAACAGCCGCAAAAACTCATTCAAATTTAATATGATCTGTAAATTAACAAAGGGGGATCTAGCCTATCTAGATACCTGCAACTCGAGCCATTTCACTCAAAGCACCTCCTTCCTTATTTACTAAAGCGTCAAATTTATCAAATTCGTCAACCTCCCCATTTTTCAAGACCAAAATCATGTCACAGTCTTTGATGGTGCTTAAACGATGGGCTATAGTGATTACTGTGGAATCCTTTAGTTTCTCACGTACTACGTTCCAGATTGTTTGTTCTGTTTCTGGATCCACATGTGCAGTGGGCTCATCCAAGATGACGATCTTGTTTTGTTGTAACAGCACACGAGCCAAACAAATCAACTGTCGTTCTCCTACACTGAGATCTGCTCCATGTTCCAAGAGCTCGTGATCTAGCTTTCCCTCCAAACCTTCTACCAACGCTTTCAGTTGCACATTCTCCAAAGCTCGCCACAAATCTGCATCCTGCAAATGCTTCAAGAGATCCAGATTTCTTCTGAGTGATCCACTAAACAGAACAGGGCTTTGGCCAAGAACGGATATACATCGTCGGGAGTCTTGTAGATTGATCTGTTTGATTGGAATATCATCGACCAGTATGTCTCCATCAGCATCTGGCATGCGCATGAGCGCTGCCACAAAAGATGACTTGCCTGCACCTGTGCGGCCTGCAACACCGATATTTGTTCCCCCTTTGATGTTAAGATTGATTTTCTTCAGTACTTGAGGTCCACCCGGATAGTACGTTAATGACACATCTTGAAATGTGATATTTCCTGCGTGTGGCCATTGGTTTGGGGGAAGTCTATGCACTTTGTATCCAGGTTCTGAGTCAAGGCTGGTGTACGTCATCACTCGTTCAACTGAGGTCATGAAATTCTCGACATCCGAAGTTTTCTTGACAGCGTATTGAGTACGCGTCGAAGTTTGTATGACATAAACAAGCGCAAGTCCGGCCCAAGCTGATTAAAACAAAAGAAAAAAATGGAGAAGAGAGTACTTAGATTATTCAGTCGTATGATACCGCTAAGTATTATTTTTTAAACTTGACGAATGAAAATACCCCGCCCTATGATACAAGTTTCCGCTAAATAGACTAATTCCACATCATTTGACGGATATTCTACTTCTTTTGAGAAGAGACCTCTGTCACCTGTAAAGAGACCATCTTAAATAGTTTTTTGCTTCTGCGCTTACTCGCATCCCGTGAGCTTAGCTGCCCACGATAATATTCTGCTCGTGCGCAGTTCTATCCGCCACCTCTGCCAAGACGGCATGCGCTCCTCACTCCGTCTTCACTGCACTGAAAGGGTTGTGTAAACAAGGTCATGGATAAAAGAATTATTGACCAAGATTATAGTTTCATTGCTCCTAGCAGGAAAGAGCACTTGAACCAGCGACCTCAACAACAACAACAACAACAACAACAGCAACAACAACTAGAACTAAAACTAAAACAGTAATGATTTTCGTGAACATATAATAAGGTTATGATACAGCGATCAAGTTTCGCAACTGGTTTGATTTGAGAATAGAATATTGCGTAGATCAAAGCAAACTGAAATGAATTTTGGTAATTGAACGTTAATATAATTATCTGTAGAAGTCATAACCTCGCCGATGGCTTGTAACGAAGATAATTGTTTAAAAGTCGGAACGATATGTTCCATTATGCTGTAAAATTTTTCTCAGAATCATTCTTAAAAATGTTGAAAAATTCTAGTTTATTAGAGTTTTGCATGGTACGTTGCGAATATAAAGTATACTTTTGTTGCATTGGCCAAAATTGGGGAGATAATCGCGTCGAAAATTTTATTTGCTAGGAATGGAGGTAATTTGCTGTGTTTTCTGAGACTGAAAAGGGCGTGAAGATCCTTTTCTTTCAAGTTATCAAGTGCCAATGAAAAGTTACTCGTTGAAGAAATGAGTGTTCCCAAATAAGTATAAGTTTGAACAATTTCAATGGGTCCATTGTCGATTACAAGTCCAGCGTTTCTTTCTCCACCAAGAGCCTGCTGCTTGTAGGCCGGCTACGCGGCACGCCGCCTCCATCATAAAAGAATAATTTACTTTTAGCTACTTCTGTTATCGTATCATGCAGATATCTTTCCAATCCGAACTGCCTTTTGCCAGTAAACGAAAAACAGACCGGTAACAAGTAATGAGAGGCTGCCCTCTTTGCTGGCTGGGATTGCCCTTAACTAACGTGAATTGTCCGTGTCTCAGTTTAAACCGAAATGGTAATCTTTGGCGAGTCCCTGCGATACACCTCCATAAGACTAATATAGATAAACAGCAAAATGATATAGAATATATTGATCAGCTCTGTTACGAATGAGGCAAGCGTGGTTTCGTAATGCCAAATCCTCAGATTTAGTATCGTTTTTTGGCCGATTTTGATTTACCTTACAAATGCACCTACCGGCATCTTGAGACACCAAAACAGCTGCCAGAGACACTGCACCAATTAACACGGATGTGAGAAGGTCCAAGCGTACACCAAGCCATCGCCCACTGGCCATCACCATAATATAGGACTGATTATGAACATCTTGATACCTAACGGAATGAAACTACAGTACATAAGTAGCTAGTCATTATTAAACACTTGAGGCTCTAGAAAACGTATACAAGCGAGTCGCAATTGATCTTAATGGCACAAGATATTCAAGCCAATCAATTTACGTAGTAATGCGCGCAAAATGAAAGCAAATGCGTTTTATGTTCAAAACTCTAGTGAAAAGTGCCCTTAACACTGTTAAAGCCTTGTTCACAGTAGCGACATAACGACATAAACACATCGACATAAAGACAAAAGGAAAAGATCGGTTTTATCTTTATGTCGTTATGTTCATGCTGTTATGTTTTTAATATGTCATTATATCTACATGTTCACACTACAAACATAACGTCCCTATTACGTCGAGATAACGTCCTTTTTATGTCGTGACGATGTCGTTATGTCGTTATGTCGCTAGTGTGAACCAGGCTTAAGACTAAACCAAAGCACCTGTAAAGCTGATCCACGAAATCCCTTTGTCTGCCTCTTGTTCGAATCGTGTCCAGTCCATTCAGGGTCTCCGAAAAATGAGAGAAGACTGGACTGCGGCATATTGACTCTAACCTTTTGAGTCCTCTGGACGTCTTCAAGTAATACTTGGAGATATACAGGACTAACACAATCAACGGAACAACAAGAAATAGGAGCCAAGGATTTGTAACAGTTGGTATGATTATTGATGCAAACACCAACAAGACTCGCTGGATAGATACTAGAAAAGTCTTGGGCAACAACTCGTCAAGGCAGCCTACATCTTTAGAAAATCGATTGAGTATTCTTCCCACGGGATTTGAATCAAAGAAATGAACCGGTGCTTGTAAAATAGCTAAAACCATCTTGTCATGAAGACGCTCTGAACATCTTAATGAAACCAGAAGGAATCCAGAAGCTCGAATGACGGCAAAGATAAGGGACGCACTGACGAGACAAGCATAGATAGTCAAGTTTGAGTTGTCTTTCTGATCTTCTGGTAGTTTCTTTGTTAGCGACGAGAGCCAGACGTCAGGAGCAACTATCATTGCTGAGAAAAGAAAGAGACAAAATAAAAATAATATGATCAAAACCTTGATAAGAAGCAAATCATAATGAAATAGTCGTTGATCAGCTTAATAATCTTATAAGAAACACAAAATAAAGTTATTGTTATGTATGAATGACTAGTTACAATATGAAATCTTACCTTGCGCTATGAAGCACAAACAAATTACTGCACATATTGTTGACCAATGTACTCCGCTTCTAAAGTAGTTCCAGTAAAGCTTTGATGAAACCACTCCGATGGAACGATCTTCTTGTGATATTTCCAGGCTCCTAGGTTCATTGGGTAGTGGAGCCATTGTATCACAGCCGTCACCTCCGTTTTTCTGTTCAATTTCCCGAACAACGCTCTTACTATGATTGCTATCTTTCTCAACTCTCTGGTAGAGCGGGTCAACGGTTGAGTTTAGAATACCCTTTTCTTGCAGTTCAATGAAACTTCCCTTTTCCAACACGCGGCCTTTGTACAACACAATCACTTGATCAGCTTCTTTCATGTGTTGTTCCTGATGTGATGTTAACACTCGCATTTTTTCGCCTAATAGGTCGTTGATACATGTTTTAAAGATATATTGGCCAACTTTAAGGTCAACGGCACTCAGAGGATCGTCTAACAAGTAAAGGTCTGCATCAGCGTAAACTGCGCGTGCTAAACTAACTCTCGCCTTCTGACCTCCACTCAGAACTACACCGCGTTCTCCAACAACTGTTTTGTCATAGTCAGGAAACCGCTGGATGTCTTCTTTGAGGGCGCATGCTTCAATTACTCTGGTGTACTTTGTCTCATCGTGTGGTTGACCAAACAGAATGTTTTCTCTTATTGTTCCAGAGAAGATCCAAGCTGCTTGGGTAACATAAACAAAAGAACCTTGGAAGGTTATTGTCCCGCTAACTTCAGAGATCTCGCCAGCAATCGCTGAGAGAAGAGTAGATTTTCCACTTCCCACTGGTCCAGTAATAACTGTTAGACTTCGTGGTGCTGTGGAAAATTCAATATCCTGCAAAATAAACTCATCTTGTCGCTCGATTCGTCTGTTCGTCAGATTCGACACACATAAAATACTGGGCTCGTTCAGCGGATTTTTTACTAGGTCAGGATTGAATACCTTTGTCATTTTCGCCTGTTGATCTGACAGACCACTCGTGACATTGGTTGCCTTGCTCTCTGGGTTACTGGTGTCCTCTTCAGACTGACCACGTAAGATGGCGGGAATGTTTTCTAAAAGGAGAAAATCTTCTATTCTTCCTAGCGACGCATGAGCGTCGTTTGCTTGTAACAAAGCAGAAGAAATTCGAAGGCATGTTTGATATCTTGCCAAATTCATAAAACCTAGCAGCATAAAGACATTTACAGGTGTGATGGGTTGACCAGTAAGCACAAGAGTAACGACAGACAACAGAGTCGCCATTGATACTGAACTGTCCCACAAGGCAAGAACTCCTGACAGAATGAAACTTTTCTTACGGATGGTGTTAATTTCACTTCTGAAAAGAAAACCCAAAAGAACTATGAGGATATATATATCACTTACCAACACTGCTAGTGGCAGTAAAAGAGAGTTGTCTTTAGAATTTCCGTTTAAGAAATGCAAAGCGTGTAGCGTGCAAGTATCGAGTTATGGATGCGCGCGGGAGGTTGCTAAGCACGAAAGAGGCGTCTAGTGCTTGGCAAACCTCCGAAGTGCATCCATAACTCGATAGTTGCGCAATGCATGTTAACCATTTCTTTTATAACATTGAGACTTTTGAGATAGTATATACTGAATCTCGTCCGGCTTACATGAAGTCAGAAGCGCGATAAACCGCGCGAAAATGTTCATTCAGAAACCTGACAAGGCGAGACATCAAATTTTTCTAGGATCGCGGCGAGTTAATGGTTTCTTGGGCAAACAAACAATTTCAAACTGCTCAGTTAACCTAAATATCAAGCTGACAACAAACGAAAATCGCAGTCGGTAAAAGTGTGTCTCAAAAATAGCTTAAATTTGGATCAGTTTTCCGAAGAATTGAAAACAAACTGCGCATGGTTGAAGCTTTTGGTGATTGAGCTCTCTGTCCTTCACGGCCACTTCAGCAAAAGAAAACAAACAATATGGAACCAGACATTTCTTAAAAGCGAGAGTGGAGAAGAAAGCGAACAAACACCCCTGGCTTTGAGCTGTTTAAGATTCTGTTATTTAATAGCAGGTTTGTGGGTTACGTTTTCCTTTCCAGTTTGTTTTAAATTTGATGAGTTGCGCGTCTGAAGGCTGAACTTGAACACATGAATGGCTTTTAAAAATGATCTCTGTCACTTTCGTTATTTGGTAAAATAAGATTAAATGAACAGAAGACTGAGGCCTAATAGAAAATGTGAGAAATGTAAGTTTATATTTGTGCACGATGCAGTCTTTCCTTCAAGCGGCTGTTTCTTCAAGAGTTTAATTCGCGATCGAGCGACGCGACGAGCGTTCGAGCAAAACGAAAACCCGGGAACTGAAACAATTCATCAGAGGCTACCAATGTTTGATAAAACTTCCTTTATTAAACCTCAGAAACACTAGATTACCTTTAACGTTTTTGGAAAAGAAGGATTTCGTATGTAAGACTTCACAAACAGATTTGTTAAAGCTCTCGTGTTCAAGTTTTGTTCGCTTTCGATGCCAGAAAAGTTTTACAAAGAAAGCTTGTGCTGAATTTCATTGTCGTCAAATCGCTAGAAAATTCTCTCTAAAATTCCCTAATGCATTAGTGACCTCGAAAGGTTGATACAGACCAGTTTGTTGCTTTTTTTGGTCCGTCTCCGAGTGCTGAGTGCCTTTGTTCAACCAGCTGGTTCAACTCCTGTTCGCTTAAATTTCCAAATTTTTCAGGTGGAGGCCCGGCAAAAACTTAAGCTGGAAATTTGGTAGCTCACAGGAATAAAATTCCTCAACTCCGGAAGAATTATTAGATTTTTCCGTATTTCAGGAGAAGAAAAATAGGAATTAAGTTTTACAAAGTGTCAACATCGATGACAAAAATTGCCGAGAAAAAGTACAAATAAACAAACTGACGTCAGCGTGCAACCCACGGGCAAATGAATCGAGAGTATTAGCTAAGGCTATGTTATAGTAGAGCCTTTGAAGATTCACATGAACAAATGGCCAAAGGAGCAGTTGTAGAAATGAGGATGAGCATTACAACTGTTTTAGTAGACATTACGACGAATAGTAGTCAGAAACCTTCAATTTGAAGACTGTTGGGCCAAAAACCAAGAACAGTTATCCGTTACACTTATCCCTTTTAAAAGGACAACACGCGTGTTCGTAATCTGGCAGCGGGCGGAAAATGACCGATGAGGTAACTGATCAAACTCGCAAGTTGGCAATAGAAGACGATGAGTTGTGACTGAAATTTATCTTACAGCTACAGTAAATGCAACTACACACTGAGTCAACATTAAGTACCGCATTTGGTTTCCCCTACCTTCGTGTGTGTTGAATTTTTCTTCGATATTCGTCCTCCCACGCACGCGTTTTGATGGAACGAATCCCAGAAACCACCTGGTTCATCAAGGAGATCCATTTGTCGGACAGCGCTGCCGTGCGCAAGCGCAGTGCAGCACTAATATAGGAGATCCCAGCGAAATACGGCACAAGAAAACACAGGAAAAGGACTCCCATCAGAGATTGCCAGCCAATCAAATACACGAGTAACACTGCTATCACAACGAGGACAAAGCACGAAGGAAACAATAAGTAAAGCCACATGATTGTGTCTTCCTCCATCCGCTGAACATCGTTTGATATAAGGTCGATCACGTGGCCTGTTGTAAATTTTAACAATGCATCCTTGCTGAGAAGTAGCGTCTACGAAACAAGAAATGCTAAATCTTAGGTTTTTTCTCGAAACAAGGATAAAAGAAGCACAATGTGGTGTGTTAATATTACTTTATCTTACGCTGCATCAACTTCACGATCTAACGCTGGCGGTAGAGCAATTTCTGTTGATTTCGATGAAGTGTCCGCATAGAACACACAGTATCGGTAGTTTGACCTGCAACCTACAATCCGTGAGGTACTCCTCTATTAAAACTATATAGAGATGTGCTACCCAAGAGTAAGGTATTTGGGCTTTTTTGGTCAGATTACATCTCATGGCTGTTCTGATGTTGTTCTGAAAATGGGCTTGACTTTTAGGGAAACCACAGAATCGTATTTACGTAATTTACTAAATATGAGATTAAAAGGCAAACTAAGTCGCCAAAAATGTAATTGTTCATCATCAGAGAGGTAAATTCTGATATGCCTATCTATATTAAATAGTAAAAATGCCAGAAAAATTAGATGCCCCGAGCGGGATTCGAACTCACGAAACCCCGATTTCATGGAAGGTGATGTAGCCACTGAGCTACCGAGGCAACCACAGTGGAGTGGGTAATTGCCAGTCCGAGAGGCCTGGGAGCAAATGCATGGAAATCGTTGTTTACTTTGTAGCTAATATTCGACTCACTCCACAGTGGTTGCCTCGGTAGCTCCGTGGTTACAGCACCTTCCACGAGATCGGGATGTCGTGGGTCAGGAATCGAAAAACTGGGCTACCCCTTTAGAGCTACAAACGAGAATCTATTATTTTCATGCCAAACCCTGTTTGAGCATATTATACTTCAAGGTGACCAGAGGATATAACCAAAGAAAGTTTCATCAGTTGCTAATCTACTGCTTATAAAAAAGCATCTAGGTAAAGGTAACTATGCCTCAGGGAAACAGGATCAATCCTTGTGTGTGGCTACTCCTACCTACGATCAGGTGTGAAATCAAAATGTTTAACTGTTACTGTTGTTAATTATGCTGATCAATGCGCTTAGCTACACCTAGCTAGTTCTCAGACATGCCACTTAAGGGGGGAGGGGGGGAGGGGGAGGGTTACCTGAAATTCTTTAAAAATTTGGAATTTTTGTTTTTACCGGAATTCGAATCTTACGGTATTGATGTTTTATTTTGAGAAGCATTTCTCCCTGTAAGGTCAAAGCTCGTTTTCTCAAAACGAGTTATTTTTGCCTTTGAGAAAAGATATCTCAAGAACGATTTAAGCTTTTGACCTCAAATTTTCAGGATTGCTAGGTCTGACTAAGTTAATTGTTGTGAATTAGGGAATTCGCCATAGAATTCCTTGGATAGAAGTTATCAAAATAAATGTTTCACAATTTAGATTGCGCAACTTAAGATGGTTGTAAGAGCACAGCTGGAGCTCCGCATTTTCAAATTTCGCAAAATCCCTCATTCATTACAGCTGGACATTTGCTTACTCTCAAATGCAAGTAAAAGGACAAGGAGTCTCCCCTCCTACCTCCGGGCTCGACCACACTGCTTCCCCTCCTATTCTACACTATTCGTGCTTACCTTATAATAGATTAGACCTTTTAAGGCGCAACTAATTCTGATACCCAACAGCTCACATCTGTAGTCATGGTGGTGCATACAAAGAGCTCCTATGATAGAATTTATGCACAAAGCAAGTGTACAACCGTACAGAAGATTATCTTTTTGTGGCTCAGATGACATCAGTATGGAAATAAGATATCCCAATAGCAATGGTTGAAGAAGGGCAGAAATTGAACGCAAAGCATTCGTGGATACAATAATTATGGCATCTTTTAGAGAGATCAACTTTATGACGCATTTCCAAAGTCTAGGCTTTTTTTGATTTCTGTTGCACTTTGCTTTTTCTTTGTTCCAGTTTGCTTGAAGCTGATCAGCCAGAAAAGTGGAAGAATTCTCTTTTGAAAGGGGTAAAAGATCATTCTCATCTAATGGTCGTTCACTGCCTATCTTGAAGATACTATTCATCCATTGAAAGAAAAGAAGTGACACGAAGCTGACTCCTTTATCTTCACTGGGAGATATCTTTTTGTATCCTTTTCTTGCCATAACAGTTAATCTGAAAACTAACAAAGATCCGCATCAGTAGAGAAGAAAATTCAAGTTTGACAGCAAGATAAATTTGTCTTTCTTATTGAGTTCGCCGGCTAACTCAAAGTTCTGAAATTTATGCTGCGAATGCTACAATAGTTATCGGATTGGCTATTGTTAATATCAGACGTCAGTAAACCTTGTCGAATATAGCGCACAAGCCCCACGTGTTTAATGGTACCAAGAAGCAAAATTTTCAGAATCCATCAAGGAACTAAATTTTCAAGAAGTAAAGTAAATTTCTTCTTTTTAGACTATTTGCCGGGAACGTTTTGCTGTTCCCCTATCCATTCAGAAACCTATTCATAGCTTAACTTTGCAGGGTGAACTTTTACAAATCGTTAGCGAGCCAGCAACAAAAGCATCAGTTTATTTCCTAAACCTTTAATAGGGCGTGGCAGGGTATGATATGATATGTGCAACCGTCGAGGTAACACGTGCGTTAATACGTTCTACAAAGTAGTTGTTTGTTGACGGTGAGTAAAGCAGCGGAATAGCGAGTGTCGTTCATCAGGAGACCACTTCTCCTCGATTTATAGACTTTATTAAGCCCCTTTTCCAAAACATTCATTTTGGGTCCTGTAGACTGCAAGCAGTCCCTTTCCTTTCCTAGCGTGGGACGCATGTGTTCATAGGTAGTAGCCGGTAATATCGGCCTAGATAAAACGAGATGCATTGTCGCATTCTCGTGTCTAGAGCCTTGGTGTTAAATTTATAGGATCTAAGTTGCTCATAGCCTGTAGCAGGGTCTAATGCGCTGCGGCACACACGGCAAAGCCGTGAGAGACGAGCTGGCGAGGGGCCTGACACGAGCCGGATGGCTTTGCTGGTTAGTCCAGTCTCTGAACTATACAGTCGACTCCCGATAATTTGAACCTTCAACGGATAGTTTAGGGTATGAGCCGCTTTATTTTTACCGTGTAAATTAATTTAAATTAAAACTTTTTGGCACATGTGGATTCTGCCAAATGTGGAACACTCTTATTTCGAATTTTCATCCAGCTAAAGTTTGGAATGCGGACTAACTACTGGTGCTGTTTGATTTCTTTTTAGTGGTACTTTTCGAGGGAAAAGTTTCGTATCATCTGATCGATTGCCGGACCTCAAAACCTATTCTCGGAAGCCTAAACATTTGTCCACCGAGTGACGTATTTCCAGGTGTAGTCAATCGATAAACCGATAATCGATATTAATCGATAACAATATATATTAATCGAGGAGTTAAATTGATTGCCAATAGGAATCGAAAACGATTGATTCCTCGAGTAGTACCGATTTTTATCGATTTTTATCGGAAATTATTTTTGTCCTTTTACAATTTGCACTGATAAAATGTTTGGCAAATGTTTTGTTTGTAATTGTTTTGTTGAGTAATTTTATCAATCATCAACAAAATCACAAGAACAGAAACAACTAACAGAAACATTGTGGGCTTTACATCTTTCTTTGCTTGTTTGCGACACCGGATAAAGCTCAGGCTATAGTAACAGTGTAAAACCCTTCACTGTCTCATGGTAGCATCGGAATTTAGGTGAAGCAAAATAAACAACAGAGTCAGTGTTCAAGTGATTTCAGCCATTTGCATCTTGGAAACAAACGTGAGAATAGATCTCGGAGTAGGCCAGAAAGAAAATATAATCTGTAGTAGCATAGCAGTGATCACTTCGCCGCCATAAATATTCACCAGGAACAGTACAGAAGAAGTTGTTTTCTGTGTTTCTCGTTCTCATAAAACAAGGGTTCGACTTGTGAAGTGTGCTTCTAGCTAGTATGAAGTATGCTTCTAGCCCCTCTCCCTCCCCTTTGAACGCCGGCTACACGGGCTATTTCCTTGAACCAAGTTCAACCAAGTGTGTTTACGAAATTGAGGTAGACTCTGATTTACGCGAAATCATGATTGTCGATAAAGATATTCAGGATGCAGTCAATAGCGCGGCGATGAACCGATATGCCAAGATCCTGCTTTAGACCCCAGAAGACCTGGAGAAGAAATCACTCCACCTGGACTTTGAATCCTTAGTTTTTAAAAGTCGTCATGTCATGTTAAGATGAACGCCAGTCTCGTGTAGTTCCAGGTATTATTTTACACAATAGCAAGGCCATCTTTGACAAGTCCGGGTGGTTATTGTCGATTTTTTTCAATCAATAAAAATCGATATTCCTGAAGACAGGGATTATGAATTTTTACCGATAGTTGCCAATCGATAGATATCGATAAAGATTTTTTTCTGTGAGTTCGATTCTTATCGATTGCGGCCATCAATCGATAGCAATCGGCGATTTATATAGATTGAATCAATTTATTTGCGATATCGATTTTTCTCGATTGACTTCGGCTGGTTTATTTCGGCTAACGATGTCAACAAAGAAATGCACTGGAGCTCGTCTGAACTGACCAAATACAACAGTGATGACCACCAATGCATCCTGCCGTATTAGGTGAAGTCACGTTAAACCATATCTACCAACTATGCTAACCATTTCAGTTTGCTATTGAAGAGAGTCTCACTGAACTGCTGAGTGGAAAAAAATTAGACTTGAAAACTGTGCAGAAGGCTTTCACTAGTGCATCATTCTATATCGTCTGTGACTTGCGACTGTGTAAAATTCATATCTCCCGCAAAATGTATGTTAGGATGCAAAATTCTATATTCCTAGCGGGCTGCGAAGGAGTCTCAAGCTTGAAATTCTGTCTGTGATACACAATTCCTTACTGTTAAGTAAATTCGCTGCTAAAAAGATAAGACATACTATAAAGATAAGACGAATATACCAGGCTGTAGCTGCATAGCAATGGAGTTTGCTTCAGTTGCATTTACACGCGACTTTGATTAGCAGATATGCATATTACATGTTTAATCATGCACACTAGACCATTAAGTTTGCGTTCCCTTGTGGCCTTGTCACCAAAAGATTCGAAAGGAGAACTATGAAGAAGTCGTGGATACATTGCGTACAAAATGGAATGGTCTACTTTGATCAGCTGCTATAAGGTTTTGAAGATAATGGACAAGTTCACGCAAAAAAGTCAAAATAACTCTGCTCTTGGAAAACAACATTTCTAGTTTTGTTTATTATAATTTAAACGTTTATCCACCCCCGAAAACTGAATTCTTGAAATATTTTTTTGACACCTTGGCGGTCTTTACGAATTTCCCGGAGCACCTATTGTGGCCCATCAGGGACTTTTTGCGTTACCCTACCGTAGATAATTTTGTTGCCATAGTTTTCTGACTGCGTTTCGTGCTGCTGAATTGTAACGCACGTGTATACAGCCATTGTTCTCCTCATTAAACCGGCCTTTTGTTTAGCGACATTGCCGTTGCCGTGGTGATTTTCTTAAGCTTCCTATAGGTACGTTGGAAAATCTATATTGGTCGTTGACATATCGATTTGTTTACATCTAATGAGTGACAAATTGGCATGTTGTGAACAAATCGATATTGGTCGTTGTCACATCGACTGGTTTGTTTACATCTTAGTAAGTGAAAAATTTGCATATTGTGACGCGTATCCACGACTAAAAATGCCAAAAATACAAATCCTTCGTGATAATGTGCACAGAGCCGGAGACCTGAAGAACGCCTTGCTACAAGAAATATTTTAGTTTATACGATGGCAACACTTAATTAGCTGAAACTTTCCACACCTCGGGATATTGGCAATCCCTTTAGCGCATTTATTGGAAGGCTTCGCGCGGAAAGTTAACAGCAAAGGAAAGGTTAACCTGCGATCATACTCTCCCTCCCTTCTCCCTTTTCCCTTCTTCTTTCCAAAAAAAAAATCACCTGATCGCAGGTTAAGGAAAGGTGATAACTTGGACTTATTAGTTTACCGAACTTTCCTTAAGATATGTTAGTCGATTAGCCAGCGGGTCAACGGAATAAGTGCGCGAGAGAAACCCTTTCTGTACCAACTTTTTCTGATCCAAACGGGCGCGATTTTTATTTTGAGGGCCTGAAATTCCCAAGACGTAAGATAAGGGAAGCTATGCATGTGAAAAATAAATCAATCCCAAAGAAGCGTTCTTTCTATTACTTCCTTAGTAAAAACTTTAGTCTGTCAAAGGCCATGTTACCCAACCACAAATATCTCATAGTTGTCAACCGGAACAATAGGGTTAAAAATGGCAATATACTGAAGAACGTAGATGACTAGGTCAAACGACTACTAACTTGTCCTTCGTTGTTTTGTAACTGATTTCCCATTGGCTAAATATGAGTGCAGCTGTCCTGTAGCACGAGTGTAGAAAAGTGTAACATGAGTGAAAAGTCGTTTACGAGGGAAGATTACAATGAAGATTTCCGAAGTTAATTGGGAGTAGCTCAAAAACTGCCGACGGCCATTTGAGGTCAGTTTCAAAGCAGGTCGAAAATAAATGAAAGATTTCCGAACACTTTGTAAGATCACCCCAACTCTTCCACAGTTCACTCGAAGTTGCCAGCATGATCGGAATGTTTGTTAATACCTTCGAAACTTGAAGAAAATAAATGAAAGACCAAGGGTGCTGCCTGTTGCCTAAGTAATCAATGAATAGCGAAAGACGACATAGTTTTCTTCTTCAAACATGTAATCACATATGTTTTTTCTCGTGCAAATTTGAATAAATAAGCACTTGTTAATTTTCCACATTATCCTTTGAAATTGCACTCGAAATTGTGTGATTGCGTATGCAAAATAAAATAATAAGACTCCTCTGATATTGATTATAACGCTCGCCGATGGAATTCAAGACTGAAAGTAGCGTGAATGTCGATTAAAACTAAGATGGTTACGTTTTCTTAAAGAATGCCACCGAAACTTACACGAAGGCAATTTTGTTTTCTTGATTTCTCTCTGTTATGGTTCAGTGAGGATGCCGTGGGCGATGGAATGAATATTCCTGAAATCTTTTCGCAGTTTCTTGTGTCAAGTTTTCATTAACACAAGAACATCTTTGATGAAAGACATCAATTTTCCAAGGACTTAAACAATTCAACGACTGACCATTAATATATTAAAACATCAGATGTGAACAAAACGCCCTTCACAGTACATGTCTGATTTACATTACGCTTGACACCAATCAAGCATAGCGCCGTTCTCTGTAAGAATTCCATTCTACCAGACTTGATTCCAAGCTTGTTACGAATTTAGTTCTGTAGAGTTTTCAAAACGTTGACAGTTTGAGAGACGTTGAGTACTTTGTCTTTTTATAATATTGCCCTTAATGGAGTACCACAGTCTAGCTGATAGGACTTCAAGGTCGATGTTGTCAGCAGCAAATAAGGGAATCGTTTACGCAATATCGCACTCGCTATTGTAATTCCCCTCTAAGTATGAAGATTATTTTTTTTCTGATAGTGGTAGGCAATGAAAACCTCTCGTGTTAACTTTGGATTAGATATCAGGGCACGAATGATGCACTTGGATGCTAATAATTCCTTTCGCTCTCCCCTTCTTTGCTCTATCTTCTCCCTGTGCCCCGAGGAAATAGGAAAGCTTGAGATAGTCTAGATCTAAGTTGTACACTGGTTGGCTAGTTGGGTTCAGAGTTTTACGGCAAATTAAAAAAGCCTCGAGCTCTGATGCATTTCGTGAAAGGACCGTCCACGGGGCAGCAAAGAAAAGCGGCTTCTAGCACGGAATCCTCGTCAGAGCTCAAGATTCCCTGCCGGACACAATGGCTTTTCTGGCACATTGTAGCACTCATTCTACCAATATGGAAATTTCATTTCGTAACGAAGAAGTGCTTTCCTTCATATCTTATTTCACGGAGATAGCAATACATTTAGTTACCTTAGTAGACGGCCTTTCAGACCTCATCTACAGTTTCGATCAAGGTCATCCGCAAAGCTTGCATGGCCAACACAGTTTCAAGAGGTCTTCAAGGAATTTAAGATCATGAACATAAACAATGTTTATGGTTTATTGACCAAGCGTGAGGGCAAGATTGCTTGATATAAGCCAAGAACATTTGCGTGTTTATGAACCGAGACGCAGTCACGTACCCATATAACACGCAAAATAATAATAATAATGATAATAATAATAATAATAATAATAATAATAATAATAATTATAATTATAATAATAATAAGTTGAATTTTTTTTTCTTCATCCCGGCAAAAAATTGGTCGGCCTATATTAAAGAAAACTGCTACATATGTATCCCTGTTAACTTCCTTTCTCAATCTTTTCCGGCACAGTCCGGTTGAGTTCAATCTCGTTCCCAGAGTCTTCGTTGCCCTTGGCCAGCGTGGGAAAACGAGAGCTCTGGGATCAACCATTTTAAAATAACCGAATTCTGCCCGTCCGGTTTCACTGCGCAGTCTGCATGTATGGCGCACACCTGAAATGGCTGCTCCCAGAGCTGTTATTTTCCGACCGCTGGTCAAGGGAAACGAAGACTCTGGGAACGAGATTGGGTTGAGTTTTATACATCTTGGCGGATTTATGCGTTCACTAATTTGTTTGGCGAGCGCGGGTTGCCGTGGTTTTGTAAGGAGAAATTATCTTACGGATTCCCTCAAACGCTCTCGTTAGCGGAATTTGGCATGCAGGGAGTTTGAATTTCCTTTGTACCAACTCAGTTTGCATTGATGAAGGTGTGAAGGTATGGTCATGGAAAGACGCGTCTTCCTAGTCTCCGAAGTTAATTTCGTTTTATTGCTTCTTTTGGCTCTGAATATTGAAATTTCTACCTACAAGTCGGACCTAAAGGTGAATTCAATCGAAAGTAATCGGTGTTTCATCAAAACTCCTATCAAATGGAGTCGAAATTCGCCGACATCAACCACGAAGAAATGCAAATGGCTTAAGAGTCGCCCACTCTACTATCACAACTCTAGCGCATCATTCAACGTTACTGCCTCAGCGATACTAATTTGTGGGGAAGTTCATCCGCATCCTGGGCCCGTGTTGGATACGTCCTCGAGCAACCTAAAACCAAAAAGCGGATTTACTGCCAAATGCCCAAAGTGCTCAAAGCCAGTTCAGCGAAACCATAAACATCTTCAGTGCGATAAGTGTTATGATTTAATTCATGTTCGCTGTGTAAACAGCAACGCCAGTTTCCATAAAACCGTCAAAGTTAATCAGCCTGGCATTTGGACATGTAGTACTTGTACATTATCTGAGCTTCCCTTCTTTAAAGTAAAAGATCTAGTCGCTTTGGACACGACAGATGATGCTGCGAGTGATTTGCATTGGAATTCCGACCGCCACTTCGATGCTCTCATTGCGAGACAAAAACAACTTTCCTTTATGCACATCATCACGCAGTGTATGACATCAGCATTCGACGAGCTACTCCGCGTCATTCAAAGATATGGTTTTGACGTGGTCATGCTTAGCGAAACATGGCTCAAAGACAACCCACAACTACTTAGCCATGTAACTATTCCTGGCTATGCTAAAGAGTTTAGGAACAGAGATAAAATCAAAGGTGGAGGCGTTGGTGCATACATTAAAGAATGTGTGAAGTATAAAAGGCGTAAGGATATTGAATCAAGATACCCTGAATTAGAACACTTGTGGCTTGAAATTCAAGGACGCAATAAACATAGTCATTTATTAATGGGAACCATATACAGATCCACAAGAATACTAGATACCCAACAGTGGATGTCCCAAATGGAGAGCATGTTGGCGGATCTGTCAACTTCGTGGGACGGTTTATTGCTTGTTACTGGGGATTTAAATATTGACGTGCTGAAGCCAAATGCGCCGTTGACAAAACAGTACACAGATTTATTGAACACGTTTAACCTACCACAGCACGTGCAAGAGCCAACAAGAGTCACACCTCACAGTGAGACCTTGATTGATCATATAATCTCAAATGATCCTAAGCGTGTTACACATGTTGATGTTCTTCCATGCTCAAATGTGAGCGACCATGATGCACCTTACGCGTGCCTCAACATTCGTGCTGAGCGCTTTGTTCCAAGGTTTAAAATGATTCGAAAAGAGCGTGGGTTTAAGGAAGAAGAGTTCGTTCGCGACTTTACATCCCTTCCATTTAGTGTCATTCAGGCAACAGATGATCCTGAAGAAAAGCTAGAGATGTTTACTACACTCACCTCTGACTGTATTGAGCGACACGCTCCACTGACACGCACAAAGGTCACACGGCCACCAGCTCCCTGGTTACATGATGAGGAAATTGTAGGTCTTCAAAATCAGAGAAATGTACTAAGACACAAGGCACACTCGTTAAAAACACCCGATGCCTGGCAAGCTTTTCGCGGCGTCCGTAATCGTCTGAAAACAACGATCAAAGAGGCGAAACGATCGTTCATCAATACGGCATTATCATCAACGAAACCGAAAGAGGTCTGGCATATTATACACCGTATTTTGAACCCATGTCCACAGCCTTTAAGTCTGGATGTCAATGAGCTTAACAAGCATTTTGCAGAAGTTGCCCAACGCACCACCGGAAATGCAGACGTTGACGCAAAAGAAGACCTTGCAGCCATGCCCGATAGGGGAAAGATCATTTACCTTGCGCCACGTTAAATATGAAGAGGTCCTCAAGGAAATCAAATCAATTCGTTCCGATACATCGACAGGACCTGACCAAATACCAGCTAAGCTCCTAAAGCCTGTAGTCGACCTGATTGCAGGACCTTTGACAGACGTGATAAATTCCTGTATTGTTACATCAACATTTCCCGACGCTTGGAAAGTTGCGAGGATAACCCCAATCCCTAAGACCAGTGGCCCTACTTTCAGTGTATCAGACATGAGACCGATATCAATACTTCCGGTCCTTTCAAAAGTTTTTGAAAGACTCGTACACCACCAAGTCATCGATTACATTGATTCTCACTTCCTGTTAAAAGAGAATATCTCAGGCTTCAGGAAAGGACACTCAATGACTACTGTTCTATTAGGGATCAGAGATGACATTATTCGCGCCATGAAGCGAGGAGAAGTTACCCTCATGGTACTAGCCGATTTCTCTAAGGCGTTTGATACCATCAAGTACAAGACTGTTCTTGAAAAGCTTAGCCTGTTAGGCTTTTCCAAGGAATATCTTAAATGGACGATCCAATATCTTACAGGAAGGAAACACTTTGTGCAAGTCGACGACAAAACGTCAGAGCTTTGTATGGTGAGTTTCGGCGTACCTCAAGGTTCTATCATGGGGCCACTCATTTTCAATCTTTACGTCGCTGACCTTCAGTCATATGTACGCGGAGTTAAATGTCATCAATATGCTGATGATACCACATTGTACACACACACTGCAAACCAGCAGATCTTCAATCAACTCTAACTGAACTTTCTGCAAGTATAGGCAAATTGGAAGCGTGGTCACGTGAAGCAAACTTAGTCATTAATCCTTCCAAGACTAAACTGATGTTATTATCTACTCCGCAGTTATCAAAGGTCCATCATTTAAACACTGAAAAGTTCGACATCACAATCAACAGCATCCCCTTGGAACGAGTGACCACCACTAAATTATTGGGGTCTCACATCCATGAGCATCTGAACTGGGAAGGAAATGTCAGACAAGTAGCAGCGTCCTGCTATGCTACTCTAACAACCCTAAGGAAGTTAAAGAACATCCTGCCTTTCCATATCAAAAAGAATTTGGCACAGGCACTGGTTCTAAGCAAGCTATATTATAATGACATAGTATACCACTCACTCCCGGATTATTTAATGAAACGTCTCCAGAGAGTACAAAAGGCTACAGCTAGTTTTGTGCTTAGTAGATTTGTGTCATCCGAAGACATCCTTATGAAACTTAAATGGCTTCCCGTAAAGGAACAACGCGAATGGAACCTGCTTAAGGCAACTCACAAAGCCTTTCACAACCCATATTGGCCAAGTTATCTGAAACTTAATGTATTTCAACACGAAAGATGCTTAAGATCTAGTAACAGCATTCAGTTAGAGAGATCTTTAATTAATAATACTCTACAGGACCAGACTGCAAGTTTATTTAACACGTTGCCCAGCAACGTGAGGTGCTGCCGAGGCTATATTAAATTTTGTAAAGACACCAAAAACATTATCTTTAAGAGAGCTTTAGAACATCTGGCATAATTTTAATTATTTATTTATTCATTTATTTATTTTAGCATATCTTAAAACACAATTTTATCTCGTTTACATATAGATATAAATTTTTAGATATCTTTTAACCTTTTTACAATTGTAAATTTAGTTAGCATCGGGCAGGCGAAGAGCCACCCTGTGGATATACTGCCCGAAATGCCATTATTATTATTATTATTATTATTATTATTATTATTATTATTGAGGGTGGTGTAATTGAACATGCTGGTTGAAAAAAACGCGGCATGAAAACTGGAAAACTGTGGATATAAAGGCTTTCATTTTTCATCCTGTACAGTTTGTGACTTCCAACACAATATTAATTTCAATCTGTTTAGTTAACCATGTTTGCATCTCCCACCAGGATAGCCCTTAATTTTGCTCATTTACATTACAATAAAATCTACCATGTATGTGAGGCAATTTCGGCCTATTTTGTAATTTTAGCCCGAAATTGCCTCGCATCCACGTTGGATTACATTGTAATGCAAATGAGAAAATTAACCGCGAAAAGGGCTATTCCCTCGAGGTACCTATTGTTAAAGACGTTCGCGCCCAAAATGTTCCCAGGCACAGATTTTTTAAAAAAAAAACTTGCGATGTAGTGAGGTAAGGACCAACCTTTGTCAAAATAGGTGGGGAAAAAAAAAGGGGGGGTTCGTTGTGCTCGTTTTCAAAACAAGGCGCATTCAAGACCATGCGTTTTTAGACCCTTTTGTTGTTTCTGAAGACGATCTTAGTTTACAACTATCACTGAGCAATGAAAGAAGCTACATTATAACACCCAACCACCTGAAATGAACGATATCATATGTCGTAGTATGGAAAAAGGAATGTTTCTCTCCTTGACCTGGAAGAAGGCTAACATGGGTTTCCCGTTTCTTGCTAGCCGTCCTTCCCCCAGTCCAGCTCGTTTCATTAGGCAATGGGTAATTTGGAAAACAATCCTTCTTAAGGTTAACTGTAGTTACATCTATACTGTATACAGAACCAATCTCTCCCAGATTTGGTCTGCTTGATCGCCTGTTGCGCTCACCATCATGACACTTTTTAAAAAATATGTTTAATGAGAGTGAAATTGGACTTGAGCTTGCACACGTGCACCCTGCCTGCTACTATAAGTTCCAGAATCAGTCTATTTATGATCGCTGCTCACCAACCTAATAAGAAAAGAGCCTTTCTTGTACGACAGTAACCATTCACGTCTAGTTTCACCGGGAGAGTGTCACCACTGACCGTTAAGAAGGTAAATCAGTATAAGGGCTGTGGCTACCGTTTCGTTTCCGGTTTATTTATATCCGGTTTAAGTCTCATCGCGTCACGTGACATTTTTCCCTACGGAATCAGACGTGTTTTCATTATTGTTTTTGCGGGTTCGCAGTTTGAAGTTTGGTAGTTATTAGTCCGACAGTTCCTTAACGTGTCCCTTCGCACGTTGGCAAGATTAGTTCCAGTTTTTGTATTTTTTTGTACGTTGGCAACGACTGTGCCTCTGGTTGCACCTTGTGGGTCTGGTGAAATTAAATCAGCTGACGACTACTACCTGCAAGGGCTTTAATATTCAGTCAACTTTTTTAGGAACAGTGGAACATGCAGTTTAACTATATGAAACGAAACACATTTTATGAACCGAGCAACGTCATGAAGCTGGTTGTACATTACTGTGGACTTTGGGGCATAAGAGCATGGCGTGTAAGAACCGACCACTCAAATTTTCGTGGAAAATTAATTGCCTTCATTTTCTTTACACAAGTCAAACAACAATTGCCATGAACGGAAAATGGGCTTTATTTTGGCAGATTTGGTTTCCGGCTTTATTTATTGAGAAATTTTTTTGTAGGCACCTCGAAAACCACACAAAATGGAGAGTTGAAACTCCAAATTTTGGGGATTACGGTATGGTTACTTAAAATTCGCGCATTTAATGAAACGTCCTAATTCTTTCAGAATTACTGCACAGTGTTTTCCTCTTTTCACACAACTAAAAACTATTTGCTTATCACAAACACAAACAAAGTTATGACGTTTTTTTTCTTATCCTCTAAAAACGTCTTTGTCAATGTTGCACGCTGACATAGCCTTTAAACAAAGAGATTTTGTTCAAAAGCGAGACCTCTACATGAATGATGACTGTTATCATCTTATTGTACTAAGTCTAAGCTACAAATATCTGTATTAAAAGTTGTGGGCACTCTTAATTTTGGAGATCAAAAAACTCGAGCAAATAGCTGAAAATTCAACATTTTTTGTAGAAATGACGAATCTCGTCCTTTTTCAGAAACGCGTTTTAAGTTTTCTCAGGGAATTTTTTGACATTTAGATTTATTGGTTATTAACGTTTGGAGAAGTCGATGATACTTATATTACACCAAAAATATAAATATCGGAAAATCTTTTAAGCCTAGCCTGCGAACAGCTGGCTCCCCGGGAGCCAGCTGTTCGCCGGCGGCGAGCCCGAACGTCCCCCGTCTCGACCCGATCGCTTCGCTCTCCGAATTTGTCTGTTTTGAGCTCGCTTTGCTCGGCGAAATTTTTCCTTCATCGCCGGGAACCTGTTCCAGGCTATTCAAACCTAGCCTTGCTTTTGACCTCTAGCACTGATCACTGATCGTCACCATTCCGTCACGCATCACACATTCTTGGTCGAAGCAGACGTTGACTGAAAAATCTCGTATTCCCATGGAAATGAGCTGCCTACAAAGGTTTTTTTTTTTGATAACTTTATTTTACAACTTTTCTTTTCATTTTCTTTGTTTTTGTAAGTTTGCTATAATCTGAGTTGAGTAGAAGGACATAAACTGGCAATTTTGTATCAATGAATTTCTGGCAAAACTCAGTATAAAGCTTAACTGCAAAACTACGATTGTCACAAAGCCGGTAAATCCGCGATCTACATCAGAAGCGCGATCGGGCATCCCTAACTCAGTAGACGCACGTCCGTGCCCCATAGTATGACGTGTGCAAATCTCCTCATTAAGATGGTTTTATTCTGCTCAAATTTTAGGAAAGAAACTGCAACTGCAGCCGCAACCCTCTGCAACTTTGATGGATTTCAAATTTTTGTGGAACTACTGTTTGTATCTATCAGCCCCAACTGAATATATATAGATTATTACATACAGTCGAACTTCCCGTAAGCGACCACCAAACTTTTAGCTCTAAAAGTAGTCGCAGTCGCTTACGAGAGGCGGTCGCTTACAATAGGTTCAAAATATAGAGAATTGACTTAGAAACTTTTGGTATTTTGGAAAACTGGTCGACGAGGAGAGGTGGTCGTTTACGAGAGGTGGTCGCAACCGGAGGTTCAACTGTATTAAGAGCCTGGTATAGTTTTTAGTCACGAATTTTTAATACTATATCGCGATCGAGCGAGTCTTCGAGCGAGTGAGCACACATTTTTTGATTGATGATTCATCAAGTTAAAATAAAAGGAAATCAAAATGGTGAGAGTGCTCTGGATATCTGATTTTCAAATTAACCATAGAATTTGACCATCTCATCTCTCCGTTCACTTTTTAGGTCGGGTATTGGATGAAAAAAAAGTCAAGCAAAAGAGACAGTGTTTCATCAGATTTGCAAACGTCTCGAATTCGTAAAAAAATACTCGGAGATCGCTGTTTATATGGCGGCGTATCAAAAGCTGATAAGACACTGTCTTTCGTGTTTGATATACTACATAAATCAAGGCGTAACATCGGTAAACGCCGGTGATCTTGTAACCCAGAGTTATAAACTACTCGTTAACCAATCAGAGCGTCTATAATCAAGCTGTTGGTACAACGAAAAAAATTGTCATCGTGCCTACCTTCATAACTTTTGAAACGGAGAGATAAGACGGTAAAATTCTATGGTTAATCTGAAAATCAGATATCCAGAGCACTCTCACTATTTTGATTTCCTTTTATTTTTCCTTATTGCTTATCATTATTGTTGTTGTTGTTGTTGTTATTATTATTATTATCATTATTATTATTATTAACTTAACTGTATCATGGATAAATATTTTCTGTAATAATGTTACCAGCTGTGTTCTGAATAACGGTAATGCTTCAACTTTTTTCTCCCTACAGCGGGGAGTCAGACAAGGTTGTCCGTTCTCTGGCGTCCTCTTCGTTCTCGGCATAGAACTCCTCTCTAGATCCATAAAAAGTGATCCTACTATTAAAGGTATCCAAGTCAACAAGTATGAGCTTAAACTAAGTCAATATGCCGACGACACAACAGTATTTGTTCGTGACCTCGACTCCGTTACGAGTCTATTAAGGGTGTTAAATGATTTCAAAGAGGCATTCTGGTCTAGAAATAAACACCACTAAAACCGAAGCAATGCGGTTAAGCGAATGGAAAGACAGAACAGATGAACCTTTTGGTTTTAAATGGCCAAAAGAACCTATCAACGCCCTCGGTGTCTTCTTTTCTTACAACCAAGAAAGTACTAACAGACTGAACTTCGGTGAAAAAATACTTAACCTAGAGAAAACGCTAAGCACTTGGCAACAGAGAAATCTAGCTCTTTATGGAAAGATTAACATAGTCAAAACACTTGGGATATCTAAATTAATTTACTCAGCTTTCGTGCTCCCTGTTCCAGATCACTACATCCAAGAAATAAATAAGATAATTTCCAAATTTATTTGTGCAGGGAAGCCCCTTAAAATTAAAAGAAACACCATAATTGGAGAAAAGCTTAAGAAAAACGGCGGATTGAAAATGTGTGATTTTAAGATCATGGAAAAAGCGCTTAAAATAACTTGGGTCAACAGAATTCAAGACGAGTCACAAGCCTCCTGGAAAATAATTCCTAACCAGCTCTTACACAAACATGGTGGTCTAGCCTTCCTAACAAAATGCAACTTTGCAACAAGTATATTTGACCTAGATGATGCGCTTCCCACATTTTATAAAAAAAATGTTAAATTATTGTTGCGAGTTCAAAATCTTAACGGGCATCGATTCCAAAACAAATCCTGAAACAAAATACTGTGGTATAACAGGAAAATTCCTGTGGGAAAGAAACCTGTTTTTTATCAAAATTGTTATGACGCCGGTATTACCAAGATAAGCGACATATTAAACCAAACTCAGGATTTTTTGAAGTGGCACGAACTTGCAATAAAATTCAATTTGAAGGTTCCTTTCACCATATACTATGGCCTGGTTAACGCAATCCCAAAAAATTGGAAAGCTTGTCTTAAAAACCCTATTCCGAACGTGACACACGATACCACAGTCAACACCCTAAGAACCAGTTCTATTTATTTCTGTCCTTTAAACACCATCTTCGTTCCTCCCACTGCTGAAACCAAAATTCTACGCCACGGATTTACAGAAAATACCATCCAGAAGGTTTATCTTATGCCATTTGCTGTCACAAATGAAGTAAAAATGATAATGTTTCAGCATAAAGTGATTCATAACGTGCTTCCAACCCGTGTTACACTTCATCGAGACGGCATTTCAGAAAGCACCATATGCAACTTATGCAACGCGGAAGAACAAACGTTGCATCAGCTGCTAATAAACTGCACACAAACAGTCGATTTCTGGATTCTGTTTCAAGACTGGTGGTATCAAACTGAAACAATAACGTTATCCATAAGCCATATACTCTAATGCTGGCAATATAGGACAAAGCATTGGCAAGTCCTAAATTACTGTCTACTGATAGCCAAATGTTGTGTTTTCTGCTCAAGCCTTCGCGGAGATATTTTAGATTTTCAAAACTTTCTATCGTTCATTCCCAGAAAACTTGAAATTCTTAAAGAGATTGCGACTGCAAAAAAAGCACTTCCAAAATGTTATCGCACGTTGGCCTTTTTACTTTAATTTTATATGCTGCCGATGTTTATGGTTAATTAATATTTAATTTATTATTTATTATTTAACCGTAAGTTTGTACATATAAGGAAAAAAAAACTACATGTTTATATTAGGTGTCACTGTAATATAATAACAATTAGGAAAAGAAAAAGGATGCAAATAGTGTAAGAATAGTATTGTAATTGACAGTGGTGTAAGTAACCAGTATTGTAAGTACCGTAAGTAAGTTATGTAATTAGCCGTATGTGACAGTGTATTGTTATAAGGGTAACTATGTAGTATTGTAAGTAATGTATTTTATTGTACTGTTAAAAAAAATAAAATGTCAAAAATAAAAAGTAGCTAGTTATTACTTAACACTTGGTGCTCTAAAAAACATATGCTAGCGAGCTGCAATTGATCTTGGTGGCACAAGATTTTTAAGCCAATCATTTGTACGTAGTAATGCAAAATCAAAGCAGAAGCGTTTCATGTTGAAAACTCTAGTGGAAAGCGCCCTAAAGACTGTTAAGACTAAACCAAATCATCTGTAAAACTGATCCACGAAATCCGTTTGTCTCCGTCTGGTTCGAATCGTGTCCAGTCCATTCAGGGTCTCGGAAAAGTGAGAGAAGACTGGACTGCGGCATATTGACTCTAACCTTTTGAGATCTCTTGACGTCTTCAGGTAATACTTTGAGATATACAAGACTAGCACAATCAACGGAGTAACAAGAAATAGAAGCCAAGGATTTGTAACAGTTGGTACAATCATTGACGCAAACACCACCAACACTCGCTGGATAGATACTAGCAAAGTCTTGGGCAACAGCTCGTCAAGGCAGCCTACATCTTTAGAAAATCGATTGAGTATTCTTCCCACGGGATTTGAATCAAGGAATAGAACCGGTGCTTGTAAAATTGCCAAAACCATTTTGTCATGAAGGCGTTCTGAAGATCTTAAGGAAACGAGAAAGAATCCATAAGCTCGAATGACGGCAAAGATGAGGGACGCACTGACGAGACAGCCATAGATAATGAGGTTTGTGTTGTCTTTCTGATCTTCTGGAAGTTTCTTTGTTAATAATGACAAGCAGACATTGGGAGCAATTATCATCGCTGAGAAAAGAAAGAGGTGAAATAAATATAAGATCAAAACCCCTTGACAAGAAGCAAATCATCCATTTATCAGCTACTGAAGAAATACAAAACAAAGTTGGGTACATGAATGTTGGGTTTGAAGAACTAGTTAAAATATAAAGTCTTACCTTGCGCTATGAAGCAAAAACAAATTACTGCACAAATTGTTGACCAATGAACTCCGCTTCTAAAGTAGTTCCAATAAAGCTGCCATGAAACCACTCCGATGGAACGATCTTCTTGTGATATTTCCAGACCCCTAGCTTCATTGGGTAGTGGATAAACCGAACCATTGTTTCACAGCCATCAACACCTTTGTTTTTCTGTTCAATCTCCCAGGCAAAGCTCCTAGTAAAATTGCTATCTTTCCCAATTGTCTGATAGAGCGGGTCAACAGTTGTGTTTAGGATACCTTTTTCTCGTAGTTCAGTGAAACTTCCCTTTTCCAAAACGCGGCCTTTGTACATCACAATCACCTGATCAGCTTCTTTCATGTGCTGTTCTTGATGTGATGCCAACACTTGGGTTTTATCGCCCAGTAGGTCGTTGATACATGTTTCAAAGATATGTTGGCCAACTTTAAAGTCCACAACACTCAGAGGATCGTCTAACAAGTAAAGGTCTGCATCAGCGTAAACTGCGCGTGCTAAACTAACTCTGGCCTTCTGACCTCCACTTAGAATTTCACCGCGTTCTCCAACAACTGTTTGGTCATAGTTAGGAAACCACTGGACGTCTTCCGTGAGGGCGCATGCTTCAATTACTCTGCTGTACTTCGGTTCATCGTATGGTTGAACAAACAGAATGTTTTCTCTTATTGTTCCAGAGAAGATCCAAGCTGCTTGGAGAACATAAACAAAAGAACCTTGGAAGGTTATTGTCCCGCTAACTTCAGAGATCTCTCCAGCGATGGCTGAGAGAAGAGTAGATTTTCCGCTGCCCACTGGTCCAGTTATGACTGTTAGACTTTGTTACTCTGTGGAAAATTCAATACCCTGCAGAATAAATTCATCTCGTCGCTGGATTTGTCTGTGCGTCGTATTCGACACACATAAAATACTGGGCTTGTCTTGCAGATTCTGTACAAGGTCAGCACTGAATACTTTTTCCATTTTCGCCTTCTGATCTGACAGAGTATTCGTTAATTTGCTTGAACTGCTCTCTGTATTACTGGTGTCCCCTTTGGACTGACTACGTGAGATGGAGGGAAGGTTTTCTAAAAGGAGAAAATCTTCTATTCTTCCTAGCGATGCATATGCTTCATATGTTTCTAGGAAAGCAGAAGAAATGAAACAGCATGTTTGATCTCTTGCCAAATGCATAAAACCTAGCAGCATAAAGACATTAACAGGTGTGATGGGTTGACCAGTAAGCACAAGAGTAACGACAGACAACAGGGTCGCCACTGATACTGAATTGTCCCACAAGGCAAGAACCCCTGACAGAACTGGCACTTTTCTTACGGATGGTGTTAATTTCACCTCTGAAAACAAAACGCAAAAGAACTATGAGGATATATCACTCAACAATGCTACAAGTGGCAAGTGGTATAAAGTAGTACAATAGAGTCTCTTACAGCCGAGATTTACATGAGCAAATTGTAACGAAGCAGTTGCCGATAAATAAGGGTAAACAGTACCAGTACAATTGTTTTAGTGGACACTGAGAACAATAGCAGTCAGAAACCTACAATTTGAATAGTGTTTGCCAAAAACCAACAACGCTAATCCTTTTTAGTAAAATTCTACCTGAACACTAATGCAAATGCTGCAATCTGATTGGCTGAGCCATTGCACACTATCAGCCATTAGAGTAGAGTGGCTGGAGGTCGTCTTCGAAATGGCGGCGTTTTTTCGTTGTTCCAAAGTTTTGAAAGAATATTTTGATGCAAATGGATAATTAAAATTCCTGAAACGACTAAACGAGTGACATTCACGGTTTCGAGACGTTAAAAAACTTGGCATTACTGAAAACATGATGCGCTCGTGCACACAACTGCAAGTTCAAATGACAATTCATTCCAAGCGATCTTTCTAAGGCACGAAGTTTATTAATACAACGAGAAATAGCTGGAAACAGTTATCTGAAATAAATTTCAGTTAGAATTCTACTAAAACAATTAGATTATTCGCTCTCGATTCCTATGAGGTGATAGTTGATGAGGCCAAAGTTAGAATTTTACTAAAAAGGATCAGTGTTGTTGGCCGAAATCTCGAGCTCATAATCTAATTGTTAAATAGGAGAACTGGCGTGATCGTGTTCTATAAGCAAAACGTGATCGACAAGGTAACTGATTAAACTCGCAAGTTGGCAATAGAAGACGATCAGTTGTGACTGAAATTTATTTTACAACTGCAGTGAATCCAATTGCACTCGATCTGAGTCAACGTTAAGCACCACATTTGTTTTACCTACCTTCGTGTGTGCTCAATTTTTTTTCGGTATTCATCCTCCCACGTACGCGTTTTGATGGCACGAATTCCAGAAACCATCTGGTTCATTATGGAGATGCGCTGGTCGGACGCCACTGCTGTACGTAAGCGAAGTGCAGCGCTTATATAAGAGAATCCAGTGAAATATGGCACAAGAAAACACAGGTATGATGCTGCCATAAGAGATTGCCAGCCAATCGAAAACACAAGTAATACTGCTAGCACTACCAGAAAAAAGCACGAAAATATCGAAAAAGACATCCACATAACAGTGTGTTCCTCCAATCGCTGAACATCGTTTGATATAAGGTCGATCACGTGGCCAGTTGTAACTTTTAACAATGCATCCTTGCTGAGATGTAGCGTCTGTGAAACAAGTAATGCTAAATGTTAGGGTTTTTCACAAAACGAGGATTAAAGTAGCACAGTCGCTGTCTTATGTTAATACTACTTTATCTTACGCTGCTTCAACTTTGCGAACAATCGATGTAAAGGAATTTTCCTCTTAATGCTATAGGTATATACATATTTGCCACCCCAGAGGGTAAGGTCTTTTGGCTGTTTTGTTCAGATAATAGGTCACTGATTTTTCCGTTTTGGTTTGAAGATGCGTATGATTTTGAGGGAAACCAGAGAGGCGTGGTTAAGTAATTTACTAAATATAAGATAAAAAGAGCAAACTAAGTAACCAAGAATGTAATTGGAGCAATACGCAAACGACCAGTTCTAGTCAATAAGCAAAATAGTCTAGATAGGGTCAGGATTCCTAGAACAGGGCATACCCCTTGGGACCTAAAAATGAGAGTATTGATTGTTTTACTGCCAAACGCCATTAGAGAATATTAAAATCAAGAAAGCAGAGTATATATACTAACAAAGTTCCTTCAGATGAAATTCCACGGCCTATGGAAAAGCATCAAGGTAAATAACTATTTCTCGTGGAAACAGGATCTATCCCTCTGTGTGGCTACTCCTACCTACGATCACTAGGATTGCTTTTTCCTGCGCTGTTAAGCTATTCTAGACTATTCGTGCTTACCTTATGGTAGACTAGACCTTTTAAGGCACAACTCATTCTGATACCCAACACCTTACATCTATAGTCATGATGGTGCATACTAAAAGCTCCGATGAAGGAATTTATACACAAAGCCAGTGTACAACCATAAAGAAGATTATCTTTCTGTGGCTCAGCTGACATCAGTACGGAAATAAGAGATCCCAATAGCAATGGTTGAAGAAGGCGAGAAATCGAATAGCAAGCATTCGTGAATACAATAATCAGGATATCTTTAACCGAGATTAACTTTATGACGTTTTTCCAAACTTTAGGCCCTTTTCGATTACTTTTGCACTTTGTTTTTTCTTTGTTCCAGTTTGCTTGAAGCTGATCGGTCAGAAATGAGGCAGAGTTCTCTTTTGAAAGCGGTGAAAAATCGTTCTCATCTAATGGTCTTTCATTGCCTATCTTGACGATACGATTCATCCATTGAAAGAAAAGAAGAGACATAAAGCTGACTGCTTCTTTCTCTTCATTCGTGGAGATCTTTTTGTATCCATTCTTTGCCATAACAGTTAATCTGAAAACTGACGAAGATCAACATCTATAGATCAAAATTCATGGTCACAATGTTTGCTAGCTCATAGTGTTCAAATTAACGCAAATTCAGACGTCAGAGAACCTTGTCGAGTATAGCGCGCAAGGCCTCAAAGGTTCAGTGGCATCCGACAAACAAACATTTTAGACTCCACCAGAGAAAAAACACTTTAAACAAGTAAAAGAAAAAACAATTAGTCTTCCTTAAGCTATTGCTATTTTCTGGAGGTTATTTGCTGTTCGGCAGTCCCAGCAGAAACCTACCTCTGGTTTTATCTTCCAGCGTGGTTTTTCAAGCTTAAATAGCCAGAGAGTAGCAAAATCTAAACCTTCAATAGCGGCTTGGCATCAGGGCCATATCTAGATATTTATTTGTGGGGGAGAAGGAATGGGGGTCCGTGAAATACCACAGTGGTGACCTATACATTTTATCCAGTGGAAGTCATATTATTAGAACCTCTTTAAACCATATCTACAAACAAAACATCCTCGCAACAGTGTCCTTTTCAACCCAACTGAAACCATTCTCATCAATAATTTCACTAGCTTTAGCTACAGCAACCCTGTACGGCTCCGGAAATAATTCCGGACTGCAAATAGGCCATATTTGTATTCCGGTATTGCACTCCGGTGTTTTAAGATGCAAAGTCCAAAATGTACCTGCTAGTTGTTTATGTTCTTGTTATTTTGTTGACGATTGTATAAGATACGCAGGCTATGAAAACATGACTCAATAAAACCACTAATGACAAATTTGTCAAACATTTTATCAGTGTAACTTGTGAACGGACAAAAATAATTTCCGATGACAATCGACAATAATCGATACCAATCGATGATCGATCGTTATCGATTACTGTCGGCCATCGATAACTCACAACTGTCTTCTTCGATTTTCATCGATCGCTATCGACAATCGATAGCAATCTTCGCGGTGGTTTAGAGGAGGTAATATTATTCGAACTAATGTTTCCCGGTTTGATAAATAAAACAGCTGCGAGCATAATCAGTATTATGAGTTACAGCCTTTTCCAGGCGTTTACTTTTCGCGCTGCGCCCCAACTAAATGAACGCCTGGAAGAGGCTATATGAGTTGTCACTCTCATCCCAATGACAAATGGGTCAAGCCTAAAGTAAAGAAAACCGTTACACATCCTACTCCTCTGTAACAGACCAGGTTAAACTGAACCC
This sequence comes from Orbicella franksi, assembly GCF_964199315.1. Lineage (NCBI taxonomy): Eukaryota > Metazoa > Cnidaria > Anthozoa > Scleractinia > Merulinidae > Orbicella > Orbicella franksi. The sequence continues at coordinate 17,583,291 of NC_138150.1, read as the reverse complement.
GGTGGGTTATTTTGCCCTCCCTGGTGGACTTTTGACCTCCTTGGTCTATTTTATTTGTTCCTGGTGTAGAATTTAGTTTCCCTGCAAGAAAAAAGTCACGAGTTTGGAATTGCTGTCTTGTTCTTTCAATTAAATGGAACACAAGTAGACAATTGTCGTCTTGGAACGCTAGAAGTGACGTTTCAGAGCAACAAGATTTCAAAAGTTTATGTGGGGAGCATGCTTCCAGACCAGAACCCCTACCGGCTCGTGCCTCTTTAAATTTATCCGGATCGTTGCTGCTCTAAACGTCGGACAGTCAATGCATGTGATCATGAAGATTGTGATAACGGACAAAGGCTTTATTGGAGAATGCTGCTTAGTTCAATGGCTTTGACCGGTGATAAATTTGCTTTAGTTGACTTGTGAAGAATCACCGCAAATGGGCCATCTCCAAATTGACAGGGATTTCGTCTTTTATTAAATCTATTCATACCCTTTATTGTACATATCTTACTTTTTATTGTCTACATTCAGCTTTAATAATTTTCTAATGATTTTTTATTTTTTATTGTTTTATTAACATTTTTTACACGGCCCCATAAGCTATATTAGCTTTAAAACCCACCGTGTTTAAATAAAAGATGTTGTTGTTGTTGTTGTTGTGATTTACCCGTTTAACAATTCATTTAAACGGGGACAAGGACTAATCCCAAGAGAATTCAGGATCTTTTAAATACGCCCTTTAATCTCTAGTAAAGATTAGATCATTGTGTAAACTCGACGCGAATTAATTGCGGAGTACACGAACATTGCAGGACCCCAAGAGCGGACCAGAACTCTTGAATTTTTTCATAATATAAAGTGCAAACATTGATTTTTTCCATTTCATGCGTCGACGGCTGGCCTTCAATTTCTTCACTTCGACCGGCCCAAGCTTGAAACAACTTGCTTTCAAAGTTTAGGACAATACGCTTGCATTTATAAACATATCTGGTTAGATTTTATATGTTATTGGCATTTTTGTCTGCCCTGATAGAGATTTTGTTGAAACGTCATGAACAACCATCGTTTTATACATAGTTAGTAAATAGCTTTATACATATAATGATATCCGTCACTACGGTTACTCAAATTTTTAACAGTCTGTTCCTATGCGTTCATTCTGATTGGACTTGTTTGTTTCACGAGTGTGGTATGACGCGGTTGCAGTAAATTGCATTTGTAAGGTAAAATTCTCTTCGGACCTTTTATGACAACTCTGAAAAACCCTCGCCCTAAACCCCAAACGTTTACTGTTAGATATAAATTTAAGCTGGAATGTCAAGCAAACTACTCACTGTTAAATTGAATGGACAATCCTAATACTTATACAAAATAATTATGAGGGGACACCTCCTGAGCGTAATTATTTGGCGTGCAGTGAGTTTCACTTTTCTTACCAGCTTATGATGTGCTGTTGAAGACAGTCTAACTGCTTGCTGGAAAAAACTTAGCTTGGAGACTGTACCTAAGGCTTTCACGTATCATTTTGTATGGTTGTTGACCATCGACTTAAATTTGAAGCATCGCTTATCTCCCACCTAAATTCCATTTTTAATTGAGATTCGAAATTCTCTATTGATGGTTTGCAACTAATCTCTAGAGAGTGAAATGACAAAAGTCTGGCGGCCATGTTTGATGATAAAAACAAAAGAAGCTTGGTAGATGTACAAATCTTTTGTTAAAGTATGTCACCATGTTGGCGGCGATTATCAGTTACGTGAAAACTAAGGATTGCTCGACTGCGAAGGAAACTAGTGAATTCGCTGGTAACTTTTAAGGCAAATCACTAGGGTATTTAATACATTGCTGAAGGAAATTTAGTTTACGCTCGCGGCTTTAATTTACATACATACCTATTACACTTAATCAGGTGCCCTGGACCATAAAGTTTGCGTTCCCCTGTGGCCTTGTCACCGAAAGAAAAATGCATCAATAAAGATCTATCGTGGCAGAGTACACATTAGACTTGCCACAAGTCGACCTTTTCTTAATCCTTGACTTATTTATCTCCCTTGAGCGAAGCGCGAGTGTAATCTTCCAGCGAAGAAATCGTGAGGGCGAGCGCGAGCGACGTAAGTCGCGAGAGGTCGACTTGTTTCGTTTGTAGGGATGTGAATCAAAGCGTAAATTTTTGGTGCGAAAAACAGAAAATGGCGCGAAAGCACAAAATGATTTCCATCAAAACGTTAATGAGTACTGTTCCTTTCAGTGTAACTCAAATGAAGTTTTTTGTGTACAGTGCAGTATGTAGTCAGCAATATTGACAAACGGCAAAAGCTTTTCCATTGAGTAACGCTCCCTGAAAACAAAAAACCGTGTTTAAACCGATCGGGAATTATTTGTTTTAGTCTAGATTAACCAGCGATCGACCAGAGAGCTGCCTGACAAATGGTATAAACTCATGTACATCTAGCTTGTACCGACAAGAATCGAAATAAACTAAAGAAGATGGAATTAGTCGGGGAGAACTTTAATTCTGTTAAGCTCTCTCGATTAAATAACGTTGAGAATCGAAGTCGCAACGAACGGCAGAAAATAAAAGGCCTTAAAGCGCTCTTCCTAAAAGTCCTTCATCGATCGACGAAATCATCGACGACTGTTTTCAACACGGTAAAATGGCCAAGGAAATTTGCTGCGATGCCCTTTCTTTATTGAGAAGAAACTTGGTCTTTCATTAAATCAACATAAAGTAAAACAATTACACAAATTGCAGGAACGGCTCTGTTCTTTTTGGAAAGGTCCAAACTTAATTCTCTCAAACGATCCGGATCACGCAGGAGCTCAGATCGCGTCCGTAAGTAAACAAACACGTATTGGTCGGGTAAATAACCTTCCACTGCTTTACCCTCAAAGACTTAAAATTAAGTTTGATAGACCATATTCAATTGCTTCCATAAAATTCATATCCTTTAGTATATCCGAGAACAAAAGCAAGATGAAAAAGATTTTTATAGTAGTTGAACTCAACATGCATTTGCTCTGCGAGTTGTGTCGTTGATCGCGCGCGACGTCATGACGTATAGTCAATACTTGTTTGTTCACTGGCTAATGTATATTTACGTCACCGGTGGAAAATTGGTGCTCTGCAAGTGGGAAAAGTCCTTTCCAACGGCGAAACCAACAGGCCAAGGAAGAATTATTGGAAAGGACTTTTAGAAAATCCTTTACAATAAACCGGGTTACCCTAGCACTTACTCTTCGCGTGTTTACAAGTCAGCTAGGGTTACCTCGAGCCGAGTAGGCGGGTTACCCTATCTGCGTGCTAGGGTTACCCTGGCAGGCGGGTTAACTTTCTCCCTGCTTGTTAACACTCCAGCTAGGATTAAGCCGCCTACCCGGGTTACCTTTCTAATTGTTTCCACTGAGACCCTTTGAGTGTAGCCGCCTGTCAAGTTGTCCCGGGTTGTAAGGTTACCCTACCTGCGAAATTTTGCTTGTAAACCCGGGCTATCTTTTCCCCTCCAGTTAGGGTTAACCCGCTTGCTAGGGTAACCCTACCTCCTTGTAAACAGGCCCTAAGTACACATGCAGTGTCATAGAGTCGAAGAACGACACGCTACAAGTAATATTTTAGTTGATACGATGGAACTTCCTTGTAGTCATTTAACTGTAGTCTCTGAGTACACAAAAGTGACAAGGAACACTTAAATAACTGAAACCATTTGCTGGTGTTAGGGATATTATACTGAAGAATAATCAATATACTGAAGAACATAGACAACAACAACCATTTTATTTTGCATAATACAGAGAATATCATTCAGCAAAAGAATACATTAAACTTAAATAAGCAAAAAAACTACTCAAAATAGTAAAATTAAACGACTAACCTGTCTAATAACTAAATTCTGATTGGCTAAAGAAGCAGAGTAGCTCTCGTGTGCGAATGTAGAAAAGTGCAACATGAGTGCAAAGTTGTCTATGAGGGCACATTACAATGAAGATTTCTGAAGTTAGTACGGAGTAGCATGAAAACTGGCGACCGTCATTCGAGGTCAGTTTCGAAGCTGGTCGAACATAAAGGAAAGATTACTTAACATTTCCGAAGACCGCCCGAATACTTCCGAAGATTAATCGAAGTTTTTTGAAGAGTTGTCAGCATTATCAGATGGACTGCTAATTAATACTGTCGAAACTTTCAGAAGATATTTAGCAGATCGTGAAAACAGCAGAAAAACAGCAATTTTCAAAAAGGAAACAACATTTTTCATTTTACAAAACATGTTTCCACATTCCTATGTCCTTCAGTTGCAAATGTTCGACGGTTGTACAGTTGAATTTTCACCGTATACATGATTACGTAATCGTGTATAATCATGCAAAATTTAGCAGATCATATTTACAGAAAAGCAAAAGACGACATTACTTGCTTTTCCAAAGAACTAACCAGGAGGTTTTTTTTTTCTAGCCTGCGAGCAGGCTCCAAATGTTCAAAAATGTTCAAAATGTTGTTCTTTATAGTGGTGAATGTTCTTAGCTACACCTAGCTAGTTCACAGGCATGAAGAAACAAATATACCAACTTAACATAATATCACAAGCATAACCGAGGAGTTGAATTAGGGTCTACCGAGAAACAACTCCAGCTTGTGGTCAGAGCGAGACTTGGACCCGCGACCTCCGGATTTCAACTTCGGCGCCCTATATAGAGTCTAAGAGTAAAAACTGAACTCGTCCTTCGGGCTCGTGCAATTTTGTCAGCCTCCGAGGAATTTCCTCGTGTTTATTCATTCCAAATTGCACTCGAAATCGTGTGATTACCTATGCAAATTTGAGCATGGATGAAATAATACAAATCTCTTGAATAATAAACGTCCGCCGATAGAATTCATGACTGACAGAAGCTTGAATGACGATTAAAACTAAGATGGTTACATTAACCAAGCAAGTTTGATCAAAAAGGGTGTATTACGTGATACAACTGATTGAAGAAACGCCAGCTGTCAGAGCAAACTTATAAACCATAAACTATACGACTTTATAGACTAATGGGAAGACTGAAGAAGCATGCCGGCACGATAATGATTAATCAAGATTTTTTCCTCGTGGCATTCAATGATCAGCTAAAGTGGGGATTTAGGAAAACAAAGAAACTACCCATGCATGCCTTCCTAAAGGTAGCTAAGCTAGAAAACAAAAGAAAATTAGAACGCTAAGAGCTTCAAGATATGCCCAAATTTACAACAGTACGGTTAGCGAGATCCGTTTTAATCAAGAGACGATCACCGTCTCTTGGTTTTATGGCATGTACACGATGCGTAAGAATGCAAATATGACATTAGTCCGCAAGTTTCTCAGAAAACCACTGTGTCGTATCATTCATGGCTTTTGCCTTTTCCATGACAACGTTTTTTCAATTAAGTGTACATATTCTTGCGAGATATGGAGGGCACTTCCGCGCGGGGGCAAGTTAGCTCCATTTTGCCGGCTAACTTAAAAATCTGGCCGTTTCTGCGGCCAGATTTTTGTGGCCCGTTGGTGGGCCGGATTAACGGGGTTTCACTGTGATAGCGTTCAAGTTTTATAAGAAATTCCGGGAGGTATATAAGCTAATTTACTCAGAGATATTATTTTGACAGCCGAACATACAATAAAGTTCGATTAAAGTTTGACTTGAGAATTTTGTCCCGCAACCGTAAAATATCCACGTACGGATTATTAAACAGATGGAGCATCGTAAAATGACGATCACAAGCCCTCGGTTTATACAGCTTCGCAGTCTTTTTGAAGTCTTTTTCTTAAATGGATAACTTATATTAGAGTGAGGCCTTGAGAAGCGTCATAAAAAACGTTCTGAATGGAACTATTTAGTGAATTGAAGCACAGTGGTCTGTGAGGACGTTAGAAGTGTGGAAAAACGTGGCGACGAAGGGCTTATAAAACACATTTAATAACCTGGACGGCTTCATGAAGCTGGGGTACGGTTGTACATTACTCCACGGATTACTTGATTCGTGACCTGTCATTAATTACCCACTGAATATGTTTGAGGATTTTGGGGGCGACTTGAAATTTTACCAAGTTTTATGACCAAAAAAGGTTTGATACCTGAATTTTTTGTCTCTGCAAATTGATAAATTTCAAAATAAAAGTTTTAGATACATTTCCAGCGATTTTGCAAGACGCTAATATAAACATTTCTAAGAGGAAGTTAAATCTGGATTCCTCTTCTGCCCTAGACGGTTTGGGAACAGGTATAGTTCTAATAAGAAAACTATTATGTAACAAAGCTATCAACTGGATCAGAATTAATGTTTTTCGGTCTGGTATAAGATGTTATCCACACTCTGAATAAGGACCCAGATAAAAAAGGGCAGGAGGCAACGAAATATGAACTATAATATACCACAATATATTTCACTTGAGTCCAGCTTTTAAATGTCGTAGAAAGGCTGAATTCCCATTAGGTAATTAAATGTTCAATTTTTAAAAGTTTTATTTTGTGACAAATTGGAATACAACAGAAACACAGTTCTCTCACTGGAGGAAATTCTGTACCGAGTAAGTGATACGTGATTCTCCATTTTTTTCCCCGGTCTAATCACGATTACATTTATAACAATGTAATGTTAATGCTCGCCTTACTTCATAATAACGCGTTATATTTTCGTACAGACTACAGTCAACTTTCAAGGCCTGTTTAATGACATTCCACCCCCTTTTAAAATTCAAATCTTAATTCTCAAAGTGTAAAAGATAAGTGATTATATAAAACGAAGCAAAGTGCACGAGTAGTGACAAGGAACGTTATACAAATAGAGTTGAGCTAGTGTTTTCGCTTCTTTTTACAATGTTCCTCGGTAACATCATTAGCAGCATTTTTTAATTCTGATTTTAAATGATACTTGCTACTACTTATTTTAGGTCGGCTACCAGCCGGCTCTCGTAAGGTCTCACATTGAGAAGACAATAAAATAAAAAACAGAAACAATGCCCCCAAAAACAATAACAGCTGCTAACAAGCAAATAAATTACAAGCTTACGAGAGCTGCTACACTTCTGACTTTTTTCGATAAGCATGAAGTAAACAGCCGCAAAAACTGATTCAAATTGAAAATGGCCTGTAGATTAACAAAGAGAGACTTAGCCTATCTTGATACCTGCAACTCGAGCCATTTCACTCAAAGCACCTCCTGTCTTATGTACTAAAGCGTCAAATTTGTCAAATTCATCAACCTCTCCATCTTTCAAAACCAAAATCATGTCACAGTCTTTAATGGTGCTTAAACGATGAGCTATAGTGATGACTGTGGAGTCCTTTAGTTTCTCACGCACTACGTTCCAGATTGTTTGTTCTGTTTCTGGATCCACATGTGCAGTGGGCTCATCCAAGATGACGATCTTGCTTTGCTGTAACAGCACACGAGCCAATCAAATCAACTGTCGTTCTCCTACACTGACATTTGCTCCATGCTCTAAAAGCTCGTGATCCAGTTTTCCATCTAGACTTTCTACCAACGCTTTCAGTTGCACATCCTCTAAAGCTCGCCACAAATCTGCATCTTGCAGCAGCTCCAAGAGATCAAGGTTTTTTCTGAGCGATCCACTAAACAGGACAGGGCTTTGGCCAAGAACGGATATACATTGTCGAGCCTCTTGGAGATTGATCTGTTTGATTGGAATATCATCGACCAGTATGTCTCCATCAGAGTCAGGCATGCGCATGAGCGCTGCCACAAAAGATGACTTGCCTGCACCTGTGCGGCCTGCGACACCGATCTTTGTTCCTCCTTTGATGTTAAGATAGATTCTCTTCAGTATTTGAAGTCCTCCCGGATAGTACTTCAATGACACATCCTGGAATGTGATATTTCCTTTGTGTGGCCAGTGTTCCGGAGGAAGCCTATGCACTTTGTATCCAGGCTCTGCGTCAAGTTTGGTGTACGTCATCACTCGTTCAACTGAGGTCATGAAATTCTCGACATCCGAGGTTTTTCTGACTGCGTATTGAGTGCTAGACGAAGTCTGGATGACATAAACAAGCGTAAGGCCGGGCCAAGCTGATTAAAACAAAGAAAAAAAAAGAGAAAAAAGGAGGTTATTTATTAGTCATATACCAAGCCAGTGGATAATGTTTATCTCCCATTCTGATTGGCTGTTCGAACGCGGGATAGTGTGTGGTATCCACTACCAAGCTCAGGAGGGTCAAACTGGTTTCTCACGAGGGTCAAACTGGTTTCTTGTTTTCTAACCGTGAAAGGAGAAGAAATTTTAGCAGTCTATGAAATTAAACAGCTATCCTAACTTACACAAAGAAAACTACAAAATTTGGATTGGCAGTATATACAAGAACGGCTTTATTATTCTTAGCCGTGAAGTTAGTCACGAAGCGGGCTACGAGGCACGGCAGACCCTCAGATTTAGTATCGTTTTTGGCCGATTTTGATTTACCTTGCAGATGCACCTACCGGCATCTTGAGACACCAAAACAGCTGCCAGAGACACTGCACCAATTAACATTGATGCGAGAAGGTCCAAGCGTACACCAAGCCATCGCCCACTGGCCATCACCATAATATATGATCGATTATGAACATCTTGATAACTAAAGGAATAAAACCTCATTAAGAAAATGAGGTAATAAATTAAATTAGTTCTAATTACAAAACGCCTTCAATCACATCAGGTGAAGCACGGGAAAACGTTGGCCCAACAAATCACATATGTGGAGGAGGCCTGGCCAAGTGGTTAGGGCGCTGCATTTGTAATTTGTCTCCACGGATTGAGAAACGGTCAGTCTCCAACCAGTTGGAATTTTCTCCAATTTTTTAGTTGTATTTACCATATTTTTTTCCTCAATTAGTGCAGCAGTGCTAAATACCATGACGATCAAATAAACTGACATATTTATTTTCAAATTGTCTTGGTTTTACCTCTTATTGAGCGACAAAATGGGGCAAGATTTCTAAGCCAATCATTTAACTCAGTATTTCGAAAACAAAGTAAACGCAAAGCAGATGCGCTTTACGTTCAGAACTCTTGTGAAAACCGCTCTAAAGGTTGTAAAATCACCTGTAAAACTGATCCATGAAATCCCTTTGTCTGCCTCTTGTTCGAATCGTGTCCAGTCCATTCAGGGTCTCCGAAAAGTGAGAGAAGACTGGACTGCGGCATATTGACTCTAACCTTTTGAGCTCTCTGGACGTCTTCAAGTAATACTTGGCGATGTACGCGACTAACACAATTAACGGAACAACAAGAAATAGAAGCCAAGGATTTGTAACAGTTGGTATGATTATTGATGCAAACACCAACAAGACTCGCTGGATAGATACTAGAAAAGTCTTGGGTAACAACTCGTCAAGGCAGCCTACATCTTTAGAAAATCGATTGAGTGTTCTTCCCGCGGGATTTGAATCAAAGAAATGAACTGGTGCTTGTAAAATAGCTAAAACCATTTGGTCATGAAGACTCTCTGAACATCTTAAAGAAACCAGAAGGAACCAATAAGCTCGAATGGCGGCAAAGATAAGGGACGCACTGACGAAACAAGCATAGATAGTCAAGTTTGTGTTGTCTTTCTGTTCTTCTGGAAGTTTCTTTGTTAGCGACGAGAGCCAGACGTCAGGAGCAACTATCATTGCTTTAACTTTATATACGATTAATACGTATGTATGACTAGTAACAATATTGACTCTTACCTTGCGCTATGAAGCACAAACAAATTACTGCACAGATTGTTGACCAATGTACTCCGCTTCTAAAGAAGTTCCAGTAAAGCTTTGATGAAACCACTCCGATTGAACGATCTTCTTGTGACATTTGCAGACCCCTAGCTTCATTGGGCAGTGGAACGATTGTTTCAGCTCCACCGTTTTTCTGTTCGATCTTTCGTACAAATCTCTTAGTAAGCTTGCTGTCGTTCCCAACTGTCTGATAGATCGGGTGAACCGTTGTGTTTACGATACCCTTCTCTCGTAGTTCAGTGAAACTTCCCTTTTCTAACACACGGCCTTTGTGCATCACAATTACTTCATCAGCTTCCTTCATGTGCTGTTCTTGATGTGATGTTAACACTCGCGTTTTATCGCCCAGTAGGTCGTTGATACATGTCTTGAAGATACGTTGGCTAACTTTGAGGTCCAAAGCACTTAGAGGATCGTCTAACAAGTAAAGGTCTGCATCAGCGTAAACTGCGCGTGCTAAACTAACTCTCGCCTTCTGACCTCCACTTAGAACTTCACCGCGTTCTCCAAATACTGTTTTGTCATAGTCAGGAAACCGTTGGATGTCTTCTGTGAGAGCGCACGCCTCGAGTACTGCGGTGTACTTTGGTTCATGGTATGGTTGACCAAACAAAATGTTTTCTCTTATGGTTCCAGAGAAGATCCAAGCTGTCTGCGGAACGTAAACAAGAGTCCCTTGGAAGGTTATGGTTCCACTGACATCAGAGATCTCACCAGCAATCGCCGAGAGAAGAGTAGATTTTCCACTACCCACTGGTCCAGTGATGACTGTTAGACTTTGAGACTGTAATGCAAATGTGACATTGTCTAGTATAAATTCATTTTTGCGATTCATTTCAGGTTCGTATATCAAATTCGAAACAATTAAAGCCGTCGTCTTGTCCTGATCTTTTATTCCAGCAAAAAGGGGAACTTCTTTCATTTGGTCTTGTTGATCTGTCAGCCTGCTAGTTAATTCACTCGTGATGGTCTCCGAGTAAATTTTGTCTTTTGTCTTATGATCACGAGAGATCGCGGACAAATTTTCAAAAAGCAGAAAGTCTTCCATTCTCCCGAGTTGTAAAAGAAACTCGTTGTCTCGTTTGCTTTGTCTTTGCGTCAGACTTGACACACATAAAGTGTTCTGTTTTTCCTGATTTTTTAATTGGGTCAAATTGAACACTTCTTCCATTTTCTTCACCGGATCTGAGGGACGACTGTTTTTACCTTTTGCTGAGCTGCTTTCTTTGTTACCTGTGTCTTCTTTACTTTGACCACGTGAGATGGCGGGGATATTTTCTAAAAGAAGAAAATCTTCTATTCGTCCCAACGACGCATAAGCGTCATACGTTTGTAGTAAAGCAGAAGAAAAGTAACGACATGTTACTATTCTTGCGATATCCATAAAACCTAGCAGCATAAAGACATTAACAGGGTCGATGGGTTGACCAGTTAGCACAAGAGTAACGACAGACAACAGATTAGCCACTGATACTAAACTGTCCTGCGAGGCAAGAACTCCTGACAGAATGGCACTTTTCTTACGGATGATGTTAATTTCTTTTCTGAAAACAGAACAAAATAGGAATATGAGAATGTATCACATGCAATGCATAAGTGGCAAGTGTTAATTAACTTGGGAGTTGGTAATAGAAGAGGAGCTGTTACTTAGATTTATGTCACTACAACAGTAAATCGAATTACTTGCAGATAGGTTCAAGTCGGGGATCTGGTTGGGGGTGTTATAATTCTCAGTTAACAGTGACAATTTCAGGCAATGACTCTTTTAGCTTAGGTGGTTTGTTTTCTTTCAAAAACCAAGTGATATTCTCTCGGAAATTCTCCTGTTATCCATCTTAAAATTATTCATTCATATATACGTGGCTATTTGAAAATTTGAAAGCAAGAATACTCAAGAGTATCACATGGTCTGAAATAGGGCAACAAACCGCCCAAGTTAAAAAGGTCTATTTTTTCTCTCTATCAGTAAATTTCACAGACCTGAAATCTCAGCTATCTATTTAAAAAAACGTGTCGTTTCACAGGTGACAGTTAGAATTTTGAACAATTCTCAGCTATTAGTTGAACCCCATCTAGACAATCTGAGTCAATGTTAATCACCACATTTGTTTTCCGCCTACCTTCGTGTGTGTTTGATTTTTTTTCGATATTCGTCCTCCCACGCACGCGTTTTGATGGCACGAATCCCAGAAACCACCTGGTTCATTAAGGAGATGCGTCGGTCGGTCACCGCTGCTGTGCGCAAGCGCAGTGCAGCACTAATATTGGACAACCCAGCAAAAAACGGCACAAAAAAACACAGGAAAACGACTCCAATGAGAGACTGCCAGCCAATCAAATACACGAGTAAAATTGCTAACGCCACCAAGAGAAAGCACGAAGAAATCGATGTGGAAAGCCACATGACTGTGTCTTCCTCCATTCGCTGAACATCGTTTGATATAAGGTTGATCACGTTGCCTGTTGTGAATTTTAATAATGCATCCTTGCTAAGAAGTAGCGTCTGCGAAGCAAGAAAAAATGTTAAATATTTCGGGTTCTTTTTTTTAAAATAAGAAACCAACATTAAATTTAAGGATCGTAATCGCTGTCGTATATGAAAAAAAAAAAATCATCAATATAAAAATACTACTTTATCTTATGCCATGAACAATTATGAACTAAAGAGATTTTCTTGTGGGAAAGAAATCGTTTTAATGTAAACTAAGTTAGGTTTATTACTATTAAGCGCTAGCCAGTAATCGAATAGGGCATACTTAGTATCAATATTTCTAGCATGGAAGGCCAGCGTGACCTTCAACCTTCAATCCAGGAAGTACTCTCCTATTAAAGTTATATAGATATGTGCCAACCTTAAAGTATGGTATCTGCACTCTTAACTGCACCGCCGCGTACGAAAAGAAAGCACGATCGCAGGCTAAGCTATTTAAGACCAATGTCATTCGTGCTTACCTTTTGGTAAACTAGACCTTTTAAGGCGCAGCTCATTCTGATACCCAACAGCTCACATCTATAGTCATGTTGGTGCATACTGAGAGCTCTGATGAAAGCATTTGTAAACAAAGCAAGTGTACAACCATAGAGAAGATTATCTTTCTGTGGCTCAGCTGACATCAGTATGGAAATAAGAGATCCCAATAACAGTGGTTGGAGAAGTCGAGAAATTGATTTTAAAGCACTCGTGAATACAATAATCATGACATCCTTTACCGACATCAACTTTATGATGCTTTTCCAAAGTTTAGGTCTTTTTCTATTTCTGTTGCACTTTGTTTTTTCTTTGTTCCAGTTTTGTTGAAGCTGATCGGTGAGAAAAGAGGCGGAGTTCTCTTTTGAAAGGGGTAAAAAATCATTCTCATCTAATGGTCGTTCACTGCCTATCTTGAAGATACTATTCATCCATTGAAAGAGTAGAAGAGACACGAAGCTGACTATTTTAGACTTTATCTTCTTTCGTGGAGATCTTCTTGTATCCATTCCTTGCCACAACAGTTAATCTGAAAACTAACAAAGATGACATATAGAGATCAACATTCAAGTTTGACAACAAGATAAATTTGTTTTTTCGGAGTTCGCCGGCTGACTTACAGTTCTCAAATCAATGCAAAATCTACAATTCAAATCGACTGGGATGCTCGTTCTATCAAACGTCGGAAAAACCTTGTCGAATAATTAGGGCCTCCACAGACTAGACACTTAATTGTCAACAACTATTTGTTATCGACAACTAAATGTTATCGAAAACTAAAAAACGTAGTTTGTGCGATGAGTTGTCGACTGACTAAACCCTAAATGTTTAGTTGTCGACAACTAGGCAACTAAAGGGAAACTGCTTTAGTTGTCGACAACTACGTTTTGACCGTTTTTCACGTGTGTGGGAATCATTGGTTTAGTTGCCGACAGCTATCCAAACATGACACCCATTCGAGCGTGCGTATTGCGTTTTGAACATGCGTATTGTGCTTTGAACATGCGTATTGTGTTTTGAACATGCGTAGTGAACGTTAGCTCCCAAGCTCTCGCTGGCCTGAATTAGTTATCGACAACTAACACTCCAATGAGTGGAATGCTCGCATCGGACGCAAGTAGTTATTGATGGCATTTAGTTGTCGATAACAAATAGTTATCGACTAATAAGCGTCTTGTCGGTGGAGGCCTAAGCATAGTAAAAGGTGGATTTGAACTTTCGTGTTGACGGGCATGAAGCTTATTTATACTTGTGTTAAATGAAACAGAACAGCTTGTGCCTGCAGAAAAATTGGACCATATCAGGAGCCATAATCGGGGACGGAGACCGTAAGCGCGCGCCATTTCTAGTATTGGGGCTGTCAATATGATATGGGACAATTTTTCTATTTTTAGAACAAATTGCGCCATCATGTGCGACACACGCGCGTACATGCTGCGAGGATTTTTGCGGATGTAGCGCGGGGAAATGGCATCCGAAATTCCCGAAATGTTTGATGCTGTTGTGATGCCCACAACTCAATACGTTCATGTCTGTTGGAATTTTACTTGAGTATTTTCGTCGTAAGCTGCTCCAGTTTGAGTGAAGTAAGACAGAGTTGAATTTAGTTATGTGCCGCTTTATATCACTGACCAAGTTGTGTTCCGCTGCTTCTTTGACAAGAGCTCTACATTACTCCACTCTAAGTTTCACATATGTTGAAGATTAACAGCTTTTCCAAAACACAACAAAAAACTATTTGGAAATATTTGGATATAGCAGCGTTTCAGAATTTAAAAGTTTCCCTCCTCTTGCCACACGTGCACGCTTGCGAGGATTTCGCCAGAGTCTGACTAACTAGACTGAAAAGTAAAAAAAAAAAATAACAATTGCAAATTTGAGTTTCGCCTGAATTGTAAGCAACGCTTGCTGTCTTATCAAGGCCCAATAAATGACAATTAAGTTTATGTCTGCAGATGCTGCTCAGTTTTTTTTGTGTAAAAATCCAATAAATTTGTAAATTGTCTGTTGTCGATGAATAAGAGCGCCCGCTGATGCGTGTTTTGTACAGTCAGTAAAACATGACAAATTGGAATTCCCCACTTTCGTGTGGAAACGTACATCGAACTCTAGTTTTTAAATATGTTTAAGGTTGATAAATGTTTGAGAACATATTAAAAGCTTAGCTGAAAATATGCGAATACAGCAGAAGTAATCGGCAAAATTACGATGACGCATTCTTTATGAACTCGAATAACGATGTCGATTTTGTTGGTTGAGTTATCAAAACTCCCTGTCTATTTTATTTTCGAAGTGTAAAATTTCACTGCGTTAAAGAAACACACATGATGTTAGTAGCCTTTTGGCGTTGGTGAAAATTGTTGCAGCATCTCGGCACAAAAGACAACGAAAGAAATCTTTGTCAAGATTTGTTGACACCGATGCGCGCGCTGCACCATGCAAATGAGCTACTTGTACGCGTCACACTTTCCTTTCAAAATCTTTTGCAAACTCGCCACACAAACAGAAACAATAAGAAACTATCAAAAACAGGGTTTAGTTATGATTAAGCATTGTTTGGGACACTCAAATTAACTCGATACAGGAGTAAAGAGTTTTCTTACATAACTTTTCTTTACAGAACAAACGCAAAAGATTACGCGTACAACTAGCGCGAGCAGATATTATTCATTCACAGCGCGAAATTGAAGTCATGCTTTCGACCCTGAAAAACTCACCTTTTCCATTAGCTCAGAGCGTAAAACTACATATGAGAGCCCTGGTTCTTATTCCCTGCCTTATTCCCTGCCATCGCTGAAAAAAAAAAACTGCCGGAGAATCTCGCAACTCTCACCATTTGATCACCCAACGTGACAACATCCACGCGAGAGCCCCCGACATGAGCGTGGATCCACGCGGATATATGACGTCAGGATGGCGCAATTTGTTCTAAAAATAGAAACATTGTCCCATATCATAGGTGCGCGCGGATACCAAGACTTACGGTCTCAGTCCCCGATTATGGCTCCTGACCATATTTGACTGCATACCCACGCCTTTCAGACATTTCCTCTATTTTCGTTTAATCCATTAAAATTCACGACCGTTAACGCGCATAAATGAAAACTTAGCATTGGAGATCCACCTTAACAACGTTTCAACTCTTTCCGTAGCATGGCAGTGGAAATTCATCTTAAAGGGGCTACGTCACGGTTTGCGCATATTGAATAGGTTAGCCTCAATTTTTCAAATTCGTCGTTTGTAATCCGTGTTAATCTTCTCCATCCTTGGCCATCCTTGTTCCTTTATGGTTTATCATTATCTCTTTGGTGTTTTTCTATTTTATTAAACTGTTATTTTCAGTTTTCCTACCATGTAAAGGTAATTTTGTATGTGGCCAAAATAACTCAAAATACCGTGACTGACACTGCGCGAAAAGCCAAATATTCGGGCCCGAATTCGCTCGAATACGGATCGGCGCACGCCGTGTATGCCGCAATGTTCTGACGTATTCGATTACGGCTGACTCGAAATACACCTGGAATATTCTATAGGAATCCGGCCTGTTTTTCCGTATTCAAATTAAATACTCGTGAATGACTCGAAGTATTCGATAAATCATACGGGCCACGTTTTGGTAGATAAATGTTGCATTAGATGTTCTTCGAAGATATGGCGATCATTTATAACTCGAACATTTTCGAATACTCGCAGTTGTTCGAGAGTTTGCGACTGGAACACGCGATGCACGACGCCACTTCTGACGTGAACGTCTTCGAATACTAATGAATACGTCAAGTATGCTCTAACTTTCGAGAATCGCACGCTATGAATACGAAAGTTATGTCACATTTTTCACAGCCAAAGATGTATTGCGTCGTCAAGAACGGGTTTTATGCAGGTAATATACGCTACCGTGTAGTTCAGTCAGACAACACGCTAGTGTTCCGAAGCGTGCGACTGGAACACGAGACTCATGCGAAGTCTGAAACGTGTTCATGTTTGAATACTGAGGCATACGTGAGGTTTTAAGGTATTCTAAACGACACACTTCAAGTGTTCTGAGGTGTTCGACTGGAACACGAGACTCATGCGAAGTATGAAACGTGTTCATGTTTGAATACTTAGGCATACGTGAGGTTTTAAGGTATTCTAAACGACACACTTCAAGTGTTCTGTGGTGTTCGACTGGGACACAATCACATATTCGAGTCTAGAATACTCTAGAATATTTTGGCTTTCACGCAGTGTGAGCCCCGTTAATACTGAAGCAAGGTATAATTTCTAGCTAGCTATTATATTACAAAGCGGCCAAGGGGTCCCACTCTATTTATGTAGCGCGACTGTCCATATTTGAATGCTTCTTGTTTGGATTATGTTTAAGGAAAATAATTTCATTTCACCATCTAATTTCCCTTTATGAGTAGCACCCGTCACCGCTACCAGCCATCCCAGTGTAACTATCTTCTACTAGCACCACCTTCCCTGGGGAGAATTTTCCTCTTCGGTCGTGCCGATGGTTTGCATTTCCCGCTTGTATGGTGGATCAGAAAATACAGTCGAACCTCTATTATTAAACGGTCATCCTTATTGTGAACTGAAATCCCTATTAACCTGCTACTTCTCTTCCTGGGATCCAAAATTTACTACACGCAGTTTTGTTTGGTTTTGTTTTGCAAATCGCGATAACAGCTGAGAGTCCGAGTTAGAGAGCGATGACTGGCGAAAACACTTTAAAAGCACATTTATAATGATTATCTTGACGTGATCCACGTTCACTAAGCTACTAACTCGATGGTAAAAAAATTTGTGATGGCGATTTTTAAAGGGATAGTATTTTCATGACAATAGCATCAGAAAAACAATGAAAGGCTTAGTTTGTTATCATGTGTAACAATAGTCACAAGCACTCACTCCCTGTTTGCATTTGAATAAATTGACGTTCCTACTAAGCCTAGGCCTATTGTTTTAAAAACTGTATTTCGAAAAATCCCTATCGAAACTTTTAGAACCGTGATTTTAAGAATAACCCGAGGCTGAGATTTTGAAAAAAATATAATTTTGTGAGTTGAAAATTTGCAAACACAATATGATCATATGTTTTTAACTAAACTGTTTAAAGTTTGTCCTTCCTCTAAAGCGAAAAGCTAACTAAAAAACAACAAAAACAGCGTTACCCGTATGTTCGATGCTAATATCATTGATGTCTCATATCAAGCTTTATTTCCTACAGTCTGGCTTCAAAATTATACTTCAACGCCAGCAAAGTCGTGACAGGAGAGGTAGTCTGACGTTGTGTCGGCATAGTCCACTATGTTTTCCTATAATCTAAGAATTTACAGGAATATTTTTAGCCTAAAATCGGCAGGAAAATAGGAAAATTAAGCCTGGGCCGGGAAAGCAATATTCTGATTAAAAAGGAGTGTACCGTATTTAGAATATTCTAAATTGGTAATATACAGTTCGCGCCCTTCTTTAGCCCCTCTAGCTCGATAAGTAAATGATATAAGACCAAAGAATTAAAAACCCAGTTCTGTGGCATCAAATATTGCCACTGTTTACCGACGATCCACTCTCCAAGTTGAGTGGCTAATAGCCACTTTGATTCTTGATTCCGGTTTGTATTTATTTACCCTGGTTAGAGGTTTTTGCTCTCAATGCATATCTAGAACGAAGCGACATAATCGGAAGCCGTCAATTTAAGGATATCTATATTTCTACCAACGCAATAATGTTAATGATATTTCCTGTCGACTTTACGAAGTGCTACTATTGCTTACCAGCTCAGTTTACCATTGAAGGTACAGAAGTACCTGAACCTCGGCTGGCTCAAAAACTCTTCGCTTGAAGACGGCGCATAAGATTTTCACGAATCATTCTGTATCGTCTGCGACAAAGTATAGATTTAAGGTGGCTCAACAGTTTCCAGCACTTTCCAAGACTGTGATTTTGATGGTTCATTATAACCACTCCTCGTCAGTTGATGCTACAATCATGGTATCAAAAAACTACCCAATCATTGGTGAACACGTTGTTGTCACTAATAGGTCAACATAGCAACAGTATCACCTGCTAAAAGCACCCTTAAATTTAGCTTTATAATATGTAAATATATTTCACAAGGTACGTGCTGTAGTTAAGGATGATATCGTGCAAATTAGGAGGTTGGTCGTTCGTATGTTTAACTTCCCATTGCAATTCCATTGTTTCGAGGGTGCATATATCGTTTGTCATCTCTAGGACAACGTGGTACCTAACTGCGAGTGTTACACTTAATATGGAACTGTTAGTTCAAATAACTCAAATGAAATCTGATGGTTGTTAAAACTTCTGTTTAATTTGTTGATCAGGGAAAGTGTTAATTGGCAACTTGTAATTGTAGTTGGTTCAAATAACACAGATTAATTATGAGTTAAAATTTACGGCTAATTAGTTGTCGACTGCAGAAATTGTTTATCTCAATCGCTCCGGTGTACGCCAAGCAACGGTGACGTGAATGCTGCGAAAAGTTTAATTAAAGTCACCAAAAGGTTGGCTCTCTGCCCACGTTGTGTTACCGTGTTGTTAAGTAGTTTTTAAATAACCTTTTTGCTGTAGGCAGGAAGTCCGGAGAAAAGAACTTTGTGAAAGTTTACGTTAATTTTTCCTCTATAAAATTTAAGTTTTTTTTTTATGAAAATAGTAATTTCATATTATGCAAAGGGTAGCTCATATCAATCCTTATTCACTGCGACAGATGTTTAATACCAGATAGGAGATTTTCCCTTCAGTGCTAGCATACGAAGTGCATATGTCGTTTGACATCTCCAGGACAACGTATTTCGTAACTGTGAGTGTTGCGCTAAGTGTTAGTTCGAATAACTCAAATATAAAACTCAAATATCTGACGTTGCCGATTTTATTGGGTTATTAAATACAGTTGAAACTCTATTAAGCGGCCACTCTCGGAGACGAGAAAACTGGCCGCTTGATAGAGGTGGCCGTTTAATAGAGGTTCACCCGAAAACAACGTTGGGCGAGGTTCAGCTTTCAGTTAATTTATCAAATATAAGTTCAAACGAATGCAATTGGATAAAAAGCAGAAAAATGATGGATTTAAGACGGTCCATAACGTGCACAACAGCCAAAGAAACAATTACGTTTCATTCTTTTACCTTCATCTGGCTAAAAACCTCCAACTTCATATCTTCCTGGCCGTTTAATAGAGGTATAAAGCAAAACCAAATTACCCTTGGGACGGCAAGAAGCTGGCCGCAGCCGCTTAATAGAGGTGGCCGTTGAATAGAGGTTTTTATTACTGTGTATAGCTTGCAATTTTTCCGGGACTTTGGCCGCTGGCCGCCAAATAAAGGTTGGCCGCTTAGTAGAGGGCACCTTAATAGAGGAAAACTTCATCACTTCTTCGTCACTTAGTACGTAGAGCAATATGCCTACCACCACCATAATTTTAAGCAGAAAACCATATTAGAAACCAATTTCATTCAATCCTAGAAAAGGTAGGAATCTTGACGTCATTGAACGATACGACACTCGCAAGAGTGACATACGAAAAATACGCCACTTGGATCCTGGATGAAGTGACGTATGGAATCTACGAGTGGTCTAGTTCCTAGTAGAACACTCTCTCTTCCATATAATATGGCTCGGATATTTGTCCGCGGACATAATCTGTTCTGACAAGCGAACAGTTTTCCGAGGGCGAAGCTCGAGGAAAGCTGTGAGCTTCGAGGAACAGCTGATTACGTCCAATTAAGGACAAAAATGTCGAGCACATTTTTTAAGTCTTGTGAAGGCTATTGTGTTTCGTATCCTAGTATTTTTCACAACACCTGGGATCTTTTGAAGACCGTTGAAAATTGGGTAAAAATACACGGATTTCCCCCAGTTTTAGCTGGGGCATATTCAGTCACGTGGCACGTTATGTGATAGTTTACGCATTAAATGAAAACTTCCTGAGCGCAATCATTTGGCGTGCAGTGAGTTTCATTTTTCTTACCACGCTTATGATGTGCCGTTGCAGACAGTCTAACTGCTGGCTGGAAAAAAAACTTAGCTTGGAGACTGTGCCTAAGGCTTTAACGTATCATCTTGCATGGTTGTTGACCTGCAACTTAATATTTTAAGCATTGCTTGCAATTGTTTTCATCCCATATTTAATTGAGATTCGAAATTCTCTATTGATGGTTTGCAACCAGAGAGAGAGAAAGAGAGAGTAAAATGATAAACGTCTGGCGACCATGTTTGATGTTAAAAACAAAAGAAGCTTGGTATAAATCTTTTGTTATGTGTCATTCATGTTGGCGGCGATTATCAGTTACGTGAAAACGAAGAATTGTTCGACTGCGAAGGAAACTAGTTAATTCGCTGATAAGTTTTCAAGGCAAATTACTAGGCTATGATGCAAAGTCGATCCCACGAAGATATGTTTATACCTGTTGGAACCATCGCAATAGACCTTTCCCGCATTCTAACAAACAATGTCGCCGAATCGAGGTCAGGGTAGACAAAAATACAGCAAATGTATGAAAATGTCCACCCCAGCCTCGCTCTGGTGCTATTGTTCGTGCGCACTGAAGTGGAATGCGGGTAACGTCTATGGAGTTCTTCCCCGTTTAATACATTGCTGAAGGAAATTTAGTTGACGCTCACAGCTCTCATTTACATACATGCATATCACACTTAATCAGGTGCCCTTAGACGATAAAGTTTGCGTTCCACTGTGGCCTTGTCAACGAAAGAAAAATGCATCAACAAAGATCTATTGCGGCAGAGTACACATTAGACTTGCAGAAGCCCACTTTTGCTTAAGGTGGTTCGTACCAGTTACCAGGTTTTTGACGGCTCATAACTTTGTAAGAATAGAACAAAACGGCAGACCAGGGCCACTGTAATATTTTTGAAGGTTTGGATTAGGTAATCATGCTAAAACATCATTTACAGTTGTAGTTGTCGTTAAAGACAACTTCTTGGGCTTACTCTGTAAGATTTTTACACAAATTCTGGGTAGATTTGCTATGTTTTACGAGTACTTCATACGCTCCCGGTGGCTGTCACGATCGATCGAGTTGCCTTTGAAATTTGGGAAAGATTGAATTCCCGAAACAATTCTTCTTAAATACACAGAATTGACTAAAGTTGCTCTAGCAGGTAAAGCCTCCTTTGTATACAAATTTCGTCTCCAACAGTATAAAAGTGACCTTGCGCGAAAAAATCTGCGCGCCGCCATATTTGTTTTTGTCTTTTGGGTTTTAAATCTCGCGCCTCTATCGTGCGTGTTGCTCACGCGTGACGCACGATGGTGATCTACTCCCCGCGATGGTGAGTTAATGGTCTCTTTTGGGCTATGCCGGCGGCAGTTATACTCCTGGAAGGCTCAACCACGCCGGACAGGCCAATCGGGGAGGATCCTCACTTAAACCAGTCTCCTGGCCCTCCAGGTTGGGGGTTAGGTGTGAGGCTGACAACCTCACTCTATAAAAAAAAAATTGTCACACCAACAAGAAATCTTCAACCTATTGGTTACCAAGGTTCAAAGGCTAGAATGACCAGTCGCAGTGAGAGCCAACAGGAAGCTGTCGTTGTGATTCTGGGAGCCCTGAGCACCAAGACAAAGACAAGCATTGGTTCTGAGACGTAGAAACCTGATTTAGCAGTAGTAGACTTGCACAGACCACCAGGGAGATGAATGAAAATAAGCTTCACATTCTTGGCATCAGTGAATGCAGGTAGACTGGATTTGGTTCGTAGAGGACACGGACCGGTGAAACAATTTTATTTTTAGGCAGGAATGATAACCTACGCCAGCAAGGAGTAGCGCTCATCCTCAAGAATGGTGTGGAGAAATCGCTCCTGGAGTTGAAACCTATCAACGAGAGGTTCAATCAGAGCGAGGTTCTTTTGGAAGCAGGCGAGGATGACCATAATCCAGTATTATGCTCCAATAAATGATGCTGCTGATCCTGAGCAAAAAGACACCTTCTATGAATCCATCCAGGCAGATGTGGAAAAAACTTCGTCACAAGATCTCCTGATTGTTATGGGCGATTTGAATGATAATTTGGAACTAACAACATGGGTAATGAGAGAGTCATGGCTATGTTGGTGGAGTTAGGTGGCATGTATGACTTAGTTATCGGGGGCACATTGTTCCCGTACAAGGACATACACAAGATCTAGCTAGAGAAATTAACTCTTACGCTTCTCTCGTATTCTCCAAACTCCCGCGTGCATGCCTAAGGGACCGTTGATTTTTTATGAGGGAGGGAGGGCTGGTGGGATTTGGGAAGCACCATTTAAAAATCGCATGACCCCCCCTCAGCTTATCAATTTTTTCACATGGTCCCCCCTTATAGCGGTCATTTTTTGGGATGACCCCCCCCCCCAAAAAAAAAATTGAACAAACAATATTTAGATTTCAACTTTTTTAATATTTCTCTATTATCCCCTACTTCACGTTATTGTGCTCACTATGAAGACAATATTTGCAATCTCTATACTACAGAGTGCGGTTGTTTAAAAAACAAATCAAAAGAAAGAGAAGTCAATTTCGGATCACCTAGTTATGGCTCGCCCTGAGCGTGTGGCATTTGGCCTCTCATTGGCATCCTCCTCATCTGAATTGATGAATGCAAGAATGACGTCACTTGAGTCATCTTCTCCCCCAGAGTCAATGGCATCACTGTCATACTCATCATTGTCACTTTCATCCGTTTCACTGCTGTCAGTACTTGCCCTATTGTCATTTTGTGTCAATGTC
The DNA here is from genome assembly GCF_964199315.1 of Orbicella franksi. Classification (NCBI taxonomy): domain Eukaryota; kingdom Metazoa; phylum Cnidaria; class Anthozoa; order Scleractinia; family Merulinidae; genus Orbicella; species Orbicella franksi. Next base: position 17,559,879 of record NC_138150.1, on the reverse strand, counting down.
CTGGCATTTTTCAGTGTTGGTTGGCCAGCTCTGAGAGGACTCTTCTGCTGCAAGCATGAATGTCTTACAATTGCCTTTACTTTCTCACTCTTGCTGCTTTTCAAATGCTGCTTCAGCCCGTGGTGGTTCAAGTACTTGTTTAGTTCTGGAACACGTAGCTTTTTAAGCTTGGTTAGATCTTCGCACAACTCAGTCCAAGGATAATCCTCATATGATTTATCTTTTGCGTCCCTACTTAACTTTGCCTTTTCCTCTGCTCTCTTTTTACTTTTAAATTCTAACACTTCAAGATGCTGAAGATAATCCACCACAAACTTTGATTTGACAATAAACTTATCTGCAAATAGAGCAACGCTCTCTGGGTCAGATAAAACCAGCCTGCCACTTCCATGCTCTTTCTTCGCTTGGACCCTTGGCTGCCAGTCATCTGGATCACGCCCTTCTTTTGGGGTCTTCTGGTAGGAGAGGTAGTGGTATTCCGGTAGGCAGGAATGGTCAGGAACTGGTTTAGGGTATCTTTCTATGGGTGGTCCAGTCCATTCACAACAAAAAGAACAAATTTCTCCTACCTTTTCTTGACAGGACAACTTTAGAAACTCCCTGTAGTTCTCCCCCTCCTCATAGCGCTCATTCATAAACTTAAATAAAGTTTATGTATGTATGCATATATGTATGTTCTCAATCTTACGGAAGTAACAGTGGCCTGGAACAGAGTCTTTCCTTGTTCCTGCATTGTGATACTGTTGATGTGTTGTGTGAAACACATTGTTACATTTAATTTACAGATGTCTTTATTTGGAAGGTTTTTACCTCTACTCTAGTGATAGGCATGTATAAATGTTGCCCTGTGCAGGTAAAACAAAAAGCTATGAGTGTTCTCAAATCTTGCAAATAGTGGATTACTTTTTATAAATTTTAGCCTACTTTTTGTGGTTTAAATTTATCTATGGTTTAAAATTTCTTAAAATTCGATGTCTCAAGTTCATTGTCATAATTCAGAACAAGGAGAAATTAAAATCCAATTGGTTTGAAAATTTTAGCCAAAACTAAATTTAAACCACAACATACCCATGAAGTCAAATAAATGTGAACATTTGACAAATAAATATAGACTTGTTTACCTGGCCTGGGTGTCACATGGGCTGACATGCATCCATGGGGCCCTGGTGCCTCATCGATTCGATCGCATACTTCTTGGCAACAATGCCTCACATTTTGCTGCACAGCCTGTTCCTCTCGAGTGATAACAATGGGGTGACCAGCCTACACAACTCCTATCCACGTGTAATAGCCGCTTTGAGAGTTCTGCTCGAACTAGTATATCTTTGAGGATCTGCCCCATTTGTATTGTACGATAGGGGGATCCTTGAATATTTCGCTAAGCAATAATCCTGTCTTTAGGAGGACATTTCACCAGAGTAGAGCCGTTAGAGGTCATAGGTCTGCGTGGTTTCCACTGTTATCCGCGTGTACTTTGTAGAGTTTGACACCTCTGTTTTTGACCACGTGCTAGGCTTTTTGGCTCATTTGTAATGAAAGATATGTTTTAAGCTCTCTAAATATTAGCTCTGGAGGGACAAAGTTTGAAATATTCCGTGAACATGTTGGTTACTTGCATTTTGTATTATTACGCCGGGCCCGGCTGTTTGATTAACTGTTGCAAGTTATGCTGCTTCTTATCACGGGTGTCATATTTATCTTTGTCCGGCTTCGCCAGAGATAGCTGTAGCTTTCCTTGTTGAAAGCTATGAGTCTGTCTTAGAGACACGTTCTTATGTTTCTTGTCATTTCATCGAGCTTTTTGTCCTTCCAGTTTGTTCATTCTGGAACTGCAAATGTAGATGTTCACGCTCAAGTCTGTGGACGGTTTTACGTGTTGTTTATGATATTGTGTGGTTTTGTTTAGGCAAAAGCTCTGAATTTAGGAGTTCTTCCTATGATTGTTCATTCAGCTCCACGTTGTGGTTGTCATTGCTTTTACTTGCGATGTTGTCAGGTTTTCTTGAGACTGTTAATAGTCCCTCTTTTGTTAGGAGGCTTGAGCCTTGTAGATCAGGCAATACCGCGGTTTCGATCCTTCTGGATCTCATCAGTTGCCGATAACAGGGAGTGGTAGAGACCAATGCTCGGTAACACTCCGCACCTGGCATATTTGTTTGGTATTATATACTCGTTCGGTGGATCGAGAATTCTTGATTGTGATTGGTAGTTTTGCCACCAGCGAATGGCCAGCATAAAGTATTCGATCCTATTGTACACAGCTTGACACTGTGTTTCTATGATGGCTGTAATGCTTATTTTCTCCAGCATGTGTGATTAGATTCCACACTCTTTCAGTCCAACGGGCTTGCTTTTAAGCAGGGCGAAGAATTTGCCCACAGTTTTAATGTAAAACAGATCAAATGTATAGAAGCTAAGTTGACGAAGGTCACGCAGGACATGGAAGCACTAGAAAATAAGACGAGCAATTATAACAGCATATTCAAAGGCACACTCAAACAGCACATCAACAAAAGGAGAAGAGAAAAAGAAAACCGCAGAAAGTCAAATGAAAGAAAGAGGAAGCGGACTGAAAACAACGTCCAACGAGTTTCTGGAATCTGTGTTGGAAACGCGCTAGGAAATGATCTTCCACAATGCCTTGTGTACCCTCCTAGAACGGCCGTCCCGGAAGAGTGTATTAAAGTTGAGGATGTTGCCAAGTCGTTATTTAGAAGAGATGGGCCATGCATCGCACAACTCTTGGAAGGGAATTATTTCACCAATGCTGCAAGAAGTAGAATCACCACCAACCTTGAGCAGGAGGTCAGAGATTATGTTTACACCTTCATGTACCCTGAAGAGTACACTCTGACGGAAAGCATTGCTGCTTCTTGCAGCATTGGTGAAAGAGACTCCCATAGCAGCACAAGCGGCGACGAAGAACTCGACGACAGCGAAGATGAAGATGAGTGCCAGTGAAAGTTGCATTCGAAAATAACAGTGTTAAATACTTCTTTTCAGTAGCTACAAATGCTTTTTGTCGCCAAACGTTTCTTTAAAGCAGAAGGAAAGTTTGTAATAAATTTGTATCCTGCCTTCTATGTTTATTCTATAGCAATTTTTTTGATATTCAAACATTATGCCATTTTAGAGTTTTACTTAAATATTTCACGTGACCCCCCTTTTCCCCTTATTTTTTTGGGATGGATCCCTCTCGAAAGCCATTTTTTTTCGCATGCCTCCCCCCCAAATCCCACAAGCCCCCCCCCTACCTTATCAAAAATGAACGGTCCGTAACTCGATAGTCGCACTGCAAGCTTGAGGACCTCGGAGGACCTTCCAATATTCTTTTAGCAAGTCAAATGAAAGGCAATCTACGCTGACATTTTTCCAATTATTCAATTATGAATTTACTACAAAGGATACAATTTTAGTCAGCGTATATGCCAGATTTGAAAGGTTCGAAATGGAAATTAATCTCAAATAATTTGTTAAACTCTCGATGTATTACCATTTAAATCGAATTTTTATTTACGTTACCCGAAACTGTTTCACAGGATAAATGAAGGAAGAGAAAAAAAAAGGCATTAGCTTCATTAAATGCCAAAACACATCAGGGCTTACAGACCGAATTGAAGAATATTCAAACCCGTCATGGACAAGGGGACAAGCTACTTAAAACTTCTTTTCAGTTCTTATGCATCGAAAAGACAAAAGCGCTTTGTGCAGTAACTGCAGTTTATTGATCGTTGCTGCGTGACATGTACTTTTAAAATTTCATTTTTTTTTCACTATCCGTTTTTTTTTTTTTTTTTCAACAAGCCCTAGATGAGCTTTAGCTGAATGCAAAGGTTTACACACGCACTTCTGAGTTTTAAGAAAATTCCGCCCGAGTATTATATTTATGTTAGATTTTAAAACAAAGAGCAGCAGTTTTCCATTTCTTTTTCCTCGCATCAATCATTCATCAAGTAAATACAAGGAAACTCAAAAGAGTGAGAGTGCTCTGGTTATCTAATTTTCAGATTAACCGTAGAATTTTACCATCTTATCTCTCCGTCCACATAGTTAGGTTTAAAATTGAACTGAAACAAACAATCAAGCAATAGAGACAGTGTTTCATCAGATTCACAACGTTTTCTAATTCCACTGCTGCTCCACTGCTGCTCCACTAATTATACTGCTGCCTTCATGGCGTCCTATTTTCAATTCTACTCTTGGTTTATCAATATATATTATATGTGATGACGCACTGTCTCTTGTGTTTGAGTTTTTCGATAAAATTAATGCGTAACATTAGTAAACGTCGCCTGTGATGTTATAACCTTGAGTTGCAAACAATTGATCAGCCAATCAGACCGCGATGCTATAACGAAGTTTTCGGTATCAGGAAAAAACTGTCGTCTAACATTTTATCATAGTTTTCAAGACGTGAAATATACTGTATCCCGCATATAACCGAACCAGTGGCCCGTTTCTCGAAGGTCCCGATCGAAAAGTTTTCGCACCCGGAAAGCATAGCAAAATCTTCAACCTTATGATTACAGAGCTGTTTTATTCACATATTCTTAACATCAACAGAGGTTCCCTTCACACAAGAAGTTTCAGCGAGCGTATACACCTCCCTGTTTCTCGAGATACAGACTAACTAAAAATGGCTTTACGGGACCGAAGAATTTCCGGGGCTTTCGAGAAACTGGCCCAGATCATGATTCGAAACCCTAGCCTATAATGTACTGAATGTACCGTTTATTTGCTCCCAAAGAAAATCATTACGGTACATTCACTTAGATAAAACAAAGATAAATTTGTCTTAAGGTTAATTTGTCCTTTAGTTTGGTGACGACCTAAATAATGACTATAAGAATTTAAAGACGGTAAAATTAATGCACGCCTTACTCCGGGTTGGCGAAAAAACTTAGTTGCTACTTTATAATAAACACGTTATATTTTCGTAAGGCAGACTATAATTCAGGGCCTATTTAATAATATTCCACCCACTGAATTCAAATCTTAATTCTAAAAGTGTAAGATCCGGGCAGTTGATTATATAAAACTAGGAAAACTGAGCAGTAAATGGAATGACTAATATACCACCCACTGATCACAAAGAAGTCCATAAAAATAAAACATGGTGTTTATAATGACTGAAGTCCCTTTGCCCAATGTTCTTTGATGAGATTGTTCCTGACTTTCGTTATATATAGCTCAGTTTCCTCATTCTAATAGATCTTTTTAACTTGGGAGGTTTGTTTCTTCATTTCAGACCATGTAATGATACTCTTGAGAATTCTTGCTTTCAAATTTTCAAATAGCCGGTCTAGTGTATATCTGAATGGATAATTTTAAAATGGATCATAACAAAATTCTCTAAAGAATATCACTTAGTCTGTAACAAACCACTTAAGTCAGAAAATTCTATTGTATATAATACATGCTACTGGTTGTTTTCTATAAGCATGAAGTAAACAGTCGCCAACAATTGACTCAAATTGATTTAGGTCTGTTTTGTAAACACGGAGGGCATTGGCCTATCTAGATATCTGCAACTCGAGCCATTTCACTCAAAGCACCTCCTTTCTTATTTACTAAAGTATCAAATTTGTCAAATTCATCAACCTCTCCATCTTTCAAAACCAAAATCATGTCACAGTCTTTGATGGTGCTTAAACGATGAGCTATAGTGATTACCGTGGAGTCCTTTAGTTTCTCACGCGCTACGTTCCAGATTGTTTGCTCTCTTTCAGGATCCACATGTGCAGTGGGCTCATCCAAGATGACGATCTTGTTTTGTTGTAACAGCACACGAGCCATACAAATTAACTGCCGTTCTCCTACACTGAGATTTGCTCCATGTTCCAACAGCTCGTAATCCAGCTGTCCCTCTAAACGTTCTACCAACTCTTTCAGTTTCACATCCTCTAAAGCTCGCCACAAATCTGCATCTTGCAAGTGCTCCAAGAAATCAAGATTTTTTCTGAGCGATCCACTGAACAGGACAGGGCTCTGGCCAAGAACGGATATACATCGTCGAGCCTCTTGGAGATTGATCTCCTTGATTGGAATATCATCAACCAATATGTCTCCATCAGCGTCAGGCATGCGCATGAGCGCTGCCACAAAAGATGACTTGCCTGCCCCTGTGCGGCCTGCAACACCGATCTTTGTTCCTCCTTTGATGTTAAGATTGATTCTCTTCAGTACCTGAGGCCCTCCTGGATAGTACTTCAATGACACATCTTGGAATGTGATATTTCCTTCATGTGGCCAGTGTTCCGGGGGAAGCCTAAGTACTTTATATCCAGGCTCTGAGTCAAGTTTGATGTACGTCATCACTCGTTCAACTGAAGTCATGAAATTCTCGACATCCGAGGTTTTTCTGACAGCATATTGAGTACTAGATGAAGTCTGGATGACATAAACAAGCGCAAGCCCGGCCCAAGCTGATAAAAAAAAAAAATAATGAAAAAAAAAAAAAGACAGAAAGAGGTAATTTTTTAGTACAAAACAAACCAGTGAAAAATGTTTTTCTCGCATTGTTATTAGCTGGTCGAACTCACGATAGAGTGCATGTGTGCTATCCACCCGGCCAGTTCACGAGGGTCGAAAGCAAAATGGTTTCTTGGTTTCTAACCGTGAGAGAAGAAGAGGTTTTAACAGTCTATGAAGCAGCTGTCCTTACTAACACACACAAAGAAAACTGCAAAATTTGGATTGGCAGTATTTACATGAACGGCTTTATTATTCTTAGCCGTGAGGTTATCGGAGAAACCGACACAAAACGGTTTGTCAGTTCACAATAACGATTCACAACTAGGGTATCTAAAAGATAGTAATGCTGCGGCACATTCTGTTGATAGTGACATATTTTATGCCAAATAGCGGCAAATAAAGATTTCTAAATTGTCTGCAAGAAAAAAAGAACAACCAAAATGTAACTAAAAATCTGTCCTTTAATGCATCAACTTCATGCGTGATGACGCATCGATGTCGAGGTGTGAAAAGGGATCGTGACAAAAAAGCACGTAGTGATTTTAACCATGTTTGCACATAAAGCGATACACATCAACCTCCCTCTTACCAGATCGCGAAGATCGAAAGACGTGGAAATTGCTGGAGCAGAAATCTAACTTATAAATTCTGTACTGGTACGCATTAAATGTCTCTAGAATGTTGACAGACTGTGTCGAGGACGCGTCCATCGCGATGTGTGAAAATGCTAAAGCTTCAGCTTAAATTCATGTTTGTATAAAAAGGAATAGATCGCAGTATATATGAAATTAGCGTGTTCTATGGTTCTACAAGCTTTAGTAACGACGATTTCTCTTCATTTAAGAATTCGACCAAGGAGGCGAGACCGCTAAGAAATGACATGCTAAGTTTAAGGATGACGGCTCGACGGTGTGACATCCTCGTGTTGATCGTGGCGCAATGCATGCACTCTGGTTAAATGCAATGCATTCTGGTAAAAAGTGATGAATTCGAGAATTCGTACCTCCTTCTATATATTCTTCCTAAATCCTGATTATGTTGCTGCTCCCTCGCTATGCTCGCTCCGCAGCAACAACAGTAACAAAGCAGCTTTAAAAGTGTTATTGTTTACTGAAGGTTAGCTAAATTTGTGCGGGTATTTTAACTTGCTGGTGTGGTATATAGAAAACGATTATTCCCTTTAGTGTCAGTGGCTAGCCTCTGATCTAGTCACCACTGCTGCGGGGAAATAAAAGTTAAATAATTGTAATTATTGGAGATTTTTACCGAGTTTTAAATAAAAAAAATGAATGAATGAATGAATGAATAAATGAATGTATGAACTGAGAAATATCGTGAACTACATCCGTGTTTTAAATTTGTTTAAACCAAAATGGTAGCCTTTGCAAGTCCCTGCCACACACCACCATAGACTATGAAACTTGACCAGCAAATAGCTATTTATGAAGTGGAATAGGAGGCAGGCATGGTCTCAAAACGGCAGACCCTCAGAATCAGTATTGTCTGTTGTGAAGGTTTTCATTTACATTACAAATGCACCTACCGGCATCTTGAGACACTAAAACAGCCGCCAGAGACACAGCACCAATTAACAGGGATGCTAGAAGGTCCAAGCGTACACCAAGCCATCGCCCACTGGCCATCACCATAATATACGACTGATTATGAACATCTTGATATCTAACGAAGAAAAAAACGCACTAAGTAAATGAACTAATAAATGAAATTAGTCCTTATCGCAAAACGCCTACAATCACATTAGGTGAAGCACGAGAAAACTTATGCGAGCGAGTCCCATATGTGGAGGTGGCCTCGCTTTGTGAGGGCTCTGGATTTGTAATTAGTCTCCACATCTCGAACACCAGTCAGCCTCCAACCAGTTGGGACTTTTTACCAAGTTTTCGGTTCTGTTCAAAATATTTTTTTCCTTAATAATAGCATAGCACTGCTAATTACCATAAGACTTAAAGGGATTTAATTTTATTTACAAATTGTCTCGATTTTACTTCTGATTGAATGACAAAGTGGCGCACGATTTCTAAGCCAATCCCTAAACGCAGTAATGGGAAAGCAGACGCCCTTAGGTTTTGAACTAAAAACCTCCCTAAAGACTGTATAGACCACGAATTGTACCTGTAAAACTGATCCACGAAATCCCTTTGTCTGCCTCTTGTTCGAATCGTGTCCAGTCCATTCAGGGTCTGGGAGAAGTGAGAGAACACTGGACTGCGGCATATTGACTCTAACCTTTTGAGTTCTCTGGACGTTTTCAAGTAATACTTGGATATATACACGACTAACACAATCAACGGAACAACAAGAAATAGAAGCCAAGGATTTGTAACAGTTGGTACAATTATTGACGCAAACACCAACAAGACTCGCTGGATAGATACTAGAAACGTCTTGGGCAGCAACTCGTCAAGGCAGCCTATATCTTTAGAGAATCGATTGAGTATTCTACCCACGGGATTTGAATCAAAGAAATGAACCGGTGCTTGTAAAATAGCTACAACCATTTTGTCATGAAGGCGTTCAGAACATCTTAATGAAACAAAAAGGAATCCATATGCTCGAATGACGGCAAAGATAACGGAAGCACTGACGAGACAAGCATAGATAATGAGGTTCGTGTTGTCTTTCTGATCTTCTGGTAGTTTCTTTGTTAGCGAGGAGAGCCAGACATCAGGAGCAACTATCATTGCTGAGAGCAAAAAAAAGCGATATTAAAATAATATGACAAAAAAATTGACAAGAAGCAAATCATAATGAAATTGTCATTGACCAGCTTAGATAGTAGTCCTGTAAGAAATACAAAATAAAACAGCGTACAATTGCTACCCATGAACGAGTATGTAGTTACAATATTAACTCTTACCTTGCGTTATGAAGCACAAACAAATTACTGCACAGATTATTGACCAATCTACTCCGCTTCTAAAGTAGTTCCAGTAAAGCTTTGATGAAACCACTCCGATGGAACGATCTTCTTGTGATATTTCCAGACCCCTGGCTTCATTAAGTAGTGGAGCCATTGTTTCACAGCCATTGTTATCTTCGTTTTTCTGTTCAATCTTCCGAGGAACGCTCTTAGTTAACTTGCTATCGTTCCTAACTGTCTGATAGAGAGGGTCAACAGTTGTGTTTACAACACCTTTTTCTTGTAGTTCAGTGAAACTTCCCTTTTCCAACACACGGCCTTTGTACAACACAATCACTTGATCAGCTTCTTTCATGTGCTGTTCTTGATGAGATGTTAACACTCGCGTTTTATTTCCCAGTAGTTCGTTGATACATGTTTCAAAGATATGTTGGCCAACTTTTACGTCCACAGCACTCAGAGGATCGTCTAACAAGTAAAGATCTGCATCAGCGTAAACTGCGCGTGCTAAACTAACTCTCGCCTGCTGACCTCCACTCAGAACTTCTCCGCGTTCTCCAACAACTGTTTGGTCATAGTCAGGAAACCGCTGGATGTCTTCTTTAAGAGCGCATGCTTCAATTACTCTGGTGTACTTTTGTTCATCGTGTGGTTGACCAAACAAAATGTTTTCTCTTATTGTTCCAGAGAAGATCCAAGCTGTCTGGGGAACATAAACAAAAGAACCTTGGAAGGTTATTTTGCCGCTGATGTCAGTGATCTCACCGGCGATCGCTGAGAGAAGAGTAGATTTTCCACTTCCCACTGGTCCAGTGATGACTGTTAGACTTTGTGACTTTGTGGAAAATTGGATATCCTGTAAAATAAAATCGTCTTCTCGCTTGGTATGTCTGTGCGTCAGACTTGACACACATAAAGCACTGTGTTTTTCCTGATTTTTTACTTGGTGAAAATTGAATACTGCTTCCTTTTTCTTCTCCTGATCAGAGAGACCGTTCGTAGCTTTGGTTGAACCGCTGTCTGTGTCACTGGTGTCTTTGCTAATTTGACCACGTGAGATGGCGGGGATATTTTCTAAAAGAAGAAAATCTTCTATTCGTCCCAGCGACGCATAAGCGTCGTTTGTTTGTAGTAAAGCAGAGGAAAAGTAACGACATGCTGCTATTCTTGCGATATCCATAAAACCTAGCAGCATAAAGACATTGATAGGTGTGATGGGTTGACCAGTTAGTACAAGAGTAACGACAGACAATAGGGTCGCCATTGATAAGGAACCGTCCTGCAAGGCCAGAACACCTGACAGTATGGCACTTTTCTTACGGATGATGTTAATTTCACTTCTGGAAACAGAACAAAATAGGAATATGAGAATACATCAATATTGATATGATAACAAGAGCGTTGCCTTGAAAATTTTGTTTGCATAAAGACCACGAAAAATAGCAGTCAGAGACCGTTTATTTCACGATTGTTGGTCCAAAACCCAAGAACGCTCCGGAGTCAATATTAAGCCACCACATTTGTTTTCCACTTTCCACCTACCTTCGTGTGTGTCGAATTTTTTTTCTGCATTCTTCCTCCCACGCACGCGTTTTGATGGCACGAATTCCAGAAACCACCTGGTTCATTAAGGAGATGCGTCGGTCGGACACCGCCGCTGTACGCAAGCGCAGTGCAGCACTAATATAGGAGAACCCAGCGAAGTATGGCACAAGAAAACACAGGAAAAAGACTCCCATAAGAGATTGCCAGCCAATCAAATACTCCAGTAACACGGTTATCACCACCAGGACAAAGCACGAAGAAATCGATGTGGAAAGCCACATGATGGTGTCTTCCTCCATTCGCTGAACATCGTTTGATATAAGGTTTATCACGTGGCCTCCGGTGAATTTTGACAATGCATCCTTGCTGAGAAGAAGCGTCTGCGAAACAAGAAAAACTGTTTAATATTTTTTTATAAAAAAAATAAATTAATTAATTAAAGGGTCATCATCGCCGTCTTTTTTTAAAAGATAGGCGTCAATTCAAATAATACTACTTTTCTTCTACCATGACAAATTATGAACTAAAGAAATTTTCTCATGTGAAAAATTGCTGTAATGTCAAGTAAGTTAGGTTTTTTCTATTAATTAAGCTAGTGTTCGAGTAGAGTAAACTCGGTATCGATACTATGAAAGACAAGCGTGACCGTCAACCTACAATCGGGAAAGTAACACCTATTAAAGTTATGTAGATATGGGCCACCCCAAAGGGCAAGGTATTTGCACTTTTTTGGCCAGATAATAGGTCATGGATTTTCTCGTCTTGGTTTTGCGCAGAAGATTATTTATAATACGGGATAAAATGGGCAAAGAAAATAACCTAAAAATGCAATTAAAGGACATCTAGAACATCCAGTTCTGAAAATAAGAATGGATTTTAGAAGTAACGACTTCTAAACGAGAACAAGCAACATGCTCTAAATCGGGCAACATGACACGACCAGCGAAAAACGACCTAGGCATCATGATACCCCTTGAAACCTCTAAACGAGAACCTTTCATTATCTTACGCCAAACCCCATTAGAGAATATTAAGCGTCAAGAAACCAGAGGATATGAACTAACAAAGTTCGTCAGTTGCAAATTCATCTACCGCCTTACCTTCTAGGTAAAGGTAATTAAGCCTCAGGGAAGCAGGATCTATCCTTCTCTGTGGCTATTCTTAACTACGATCAGCCGCTCTTTTTACTGCACCGCCGCGAACGAATAGAAAGCGCGGTCGCAGGTTGAACTATTCTAGACTACTCGTGCTTACCTTTTGGTAAACTAGACCTTTTAGGGCGCAACTGATTCTGATACCCAACAGCTCACATCTATAGTCGTGTTGGTGCATACTGAGAGCTCTGATGACAGCATTGATACACAAAGCAAGTGTACAAGCGTAGAGAAGATTATCTTTCTGTGGCTCAGCTGATATCAGTATTGAAATAAGATATCCCAATAACAGTGGTTGAAGAAGGCGAGAAATTGATTTTAAAGCACTTGTGAATACAATAATCATAGCATCCTTGACAGATATTAACTTTATGACGCATTTCCAAAGTCTAGGCCTTGTTTGATTTCTGTTGCACTTTGTTTTTTCTTTGTTCCAGTTTTGTTGAAGCTGATCGGTCAGAAAAGAGGCAGAATTCTCTTTTGAAAGCGGTAAAAAATCATTCTCTTCTAATGGTCGTTCACTGCCTATCTTGAAGATACTATTCATCCATCGAAATAGCAGAAGAGACAGGAAGCTGACTATTTCTGTATCTTTGTTCGTAGAGATCTTCTTGTATCCATTCCTTGCCATAACAGTTAATCTGAAAAATAGCGAAGATCAACATACACACATCAAAATTCAAGTTTGACGACAAGATAATATAAATTTGTCTTTCTCAAATTTATGCCGCAAATACTGCAGTTTTAATCGGCTGGGATGCCCGTTCGTCAGAAAAAACTCAGTTGTCGAATAAGCTCGGAAGCCCCAAATTTTCAGTGGTATCCTACAAGCAAACTTTGCAGACTGAATTCATCAAAGAACAAAATTACTCTCAGGAGAAATTTCTCAGCAAGGTTTTTCAAAGCTTGTTAACCGGCTGCGGCCAGCAACAAAATCATCTGAAAGAACGCAACGCCTTGAAATTTATGTAACGTGTTGGAATACGACGCTGCCGCTTTTACCTTCGGGTAATTTATTCAAATAATAGTCTTGGCAGTTGCAGCAGTCTATTATATATTAGTAGAATTCTACTAGTATACTAATGCAAATGCTGCAATCTGATTGGTTGAGCTACTCGTATACTATCAGCCATCAGAGTGCAGTGGCTGGCGGTCCTCCACAAAATGCGACGTTTCAGTATCGTTTTTCCGAAGTTTTGAAAGAAAGTTTAGATGTAAATGGATAATTAAATTCCTGAGAAGACTAAAAGAAGGACATAACCGGTTTCTTGACTTTAAAAACTTGAAATTATTGAAAAAACGAGTGCGCGCGCGTAACCAACTGCAAATTTACGAAGCACAATTAAACGTGTGCGATTTTGTTAGAGCGTAAAGTTCAATAACGTGTAGAAAAATAATTAGAAACCGTTTTTTGCATTAATTTCAGTTAGAATTCTGCTAGAACAATTAGATAATTCGCTCTCGATTTCTATGCCGGGCGATATCACCTCATAGAAATCTAGAGCTCATAATCTAATTGTTAATTAGATCGGATACTTTTATGGTTTGTTTGGTAAGATATGGGAAGAGGAGGAGATGCCCCAGGACTGGAATGAGAGCTACATTGTAAAACTGCCAAAGAAAGGTGACCGCCGGGAGTGCAAGAACTACAGAGGAACATCCTTGATGTCGGTGGTAGGGAAGGTACTGAACAGAATCTACGTCTTCAAGGGGCTGAAGATGCTACAATGAGAGATCAGCAGGCTGGCTTCAGGAAGGACCGCTCCTGTATCGATCAGGTGGCCACTCTTAGGATAATAATTGAGCAGCCCATTGAATGGAATACTTCTCTCTACGTCAATTTTTTTGACTTCGAGAAGGCTTTTGATGTTCTTTGGTGCCTTATGAGACACTATGGCACACCAGGGAAATTCATTCGAATAATCAAAACCTCCTACGATAGGATGACTAGCTTGCAAAGTCTTTCATGCTGGTGGACTTTCGGAGAACTTTACGGTCAATACTGGGGTCAAGCAAGGTTGTTTGATGGTACCATTTTTAATTCTACCCGCTATTGACTGGATCATGAAGGAAACAACAAGAGAACAGCGAAATGTGATCTAATGGAACTTAGGGGAGCAAGCAGATGATTTGGAGTTTGCAGATGACATCTCCCTTGTGTCAAGTAACAACCAACAAATGCAAGACAAAACAGTAGTAATACACGCTCATATGAGCGGTAACCAATTAGGAGCCGAGAAAGACAATAGGCTATTGTTTGGAGAACAATGGATGCTATTGTTTTCCAAGATCCAAGATGGCGCTATTTATTTTCAGCCAATCAGGAGCCGAATTAAGAATTCAAGATGGCGGTGGCCACGAAAGTCGGCCATGTTGGAAAACAGCCCACCAGCCTCGACGGAGGACTGAGATCGATCTCATCTACGGCGACTCAAATCACGCCAGGGTCACGCAAAAAATGTCATGCAACTTCAAAATCGATACTTACAGTGTCCTGTGGTCCTAAACGACAGAGGTCCGGTATTTGAAAACCAAACATCTCACAATGTCAAATGTCACGAACTTTAATATGAACACTTTTTGGCTAACATTAAAAGATATGACGTCATTGCCATGTTGATCGAGTAAAAAGACCGGTTTCTATCGTCATCACACAATTTTTCAAATGAACTTTAATGTCCAAAACGTTTGCGCTAAAATTACAGAAAGCTGGTCATTGTGTCTCAAATAAGGTAACACTATCAAAAGAAATGGAACAGAAATAATTTTATCCAGGGTGAATGCAATCTTTGACGAGTAACGAATAGTAAGGGAAAACAAAAATTTATAGGTTAAAAGGTGAGAAGAAGAAAAATACAATTGAAATGCTTCAAGTGAAAATGAATTGCTAATGGTAGTTTGCAATAAAATCTAAACTCCTTGATCTCGACTGTTCCTTTGAGAAAAGCATCATTCAAAGGAATCTTGAACAAACAAAAGGCATTTTGGGCGACCATTGAAGAATTAACATAATTAGTCAGAGATGAAACATGGAATAAATTAAAACCGAAAAGCACATGTTTAGAAGCTGAAATCATGATAGACTGTATCTTAACCCTTGAGAATAAAATCAAAGGAATTTCAAACAAACGTTTCGCGCTTGAAGTAAAGATTTAACTTCATTTACAAACACTGCAAATCGCTCCTAATTCAACAATTATGGTTGTCTAAGCGGGTTTCCAATAGCGCCAAAATAAATCACTTAATCAAACATAGTCCTTTCCTCCAAAGCGTCACACAACTAGCAATCGCTCAACTCCATAGCCACGAAGACAGGAAAGAATGTTACGCTTAGAAAAGAAGACGTGTGCTGAACGTTGTCACAAGTAAAATGAATTCTATCAAGACCGATTGACTTATAAATTCGTAAAGCAAAACAAAAACAAAAACAAAGAGTCTGAGTCTTTATAACGTCTATTGAATAATGATAATAAAAATAATAACATGAACTCCGAAAGAGAATTGATTACAATTTTTAACTCTTTAAGTCTTGACCGTCGGTATTCCACAAAGTGTTGGGAGCTAAACTCGTTTCCAGTTTCACAGACTCTTGTTCCCTGGCCCCAGAACGCACGATATTCTGCTCTAGTTTTCTTTGCTTTTGGTCATGAAGTCTTTGCCTGATCCGTTCCTTATTCTTGGCACAGTAACTTCTCCAATACTCGCTGATCCGTTCCCTGTTGTTTTTACAGTATTGTCTTCGGTAATTTCTGACGTGCTCCTTGTTCTGTTGACAATAGGCTCTCTAGCTGCTGGCGAGTCGTTCCTTGTTGTTTTCATACCATCTTTTACGATACCACCACCACCACATTTACTACCATCACCACCATTTACACCACCACCACATTCATTAACACGGCCACCACCACCACATTTACCACCACCACCAAATCCACCACCACCTATACCACCACCACATTTACCACCACCAGATTCACCACCACCATATCCACCACCACCGCCACAACCACATTTACCACCACCACCACCACCACCACCACCACCACCACCACCACCACCACAAGATTCACCACCACCACCACCACATGCAGACTTATTCACCAAACACTCTCATCATCAAAATATCACCGTGTTGTACTTGTGCCAAGACATATTTCCACCAGGGAAATACGCCAAAAGTATTTCCAGGAACGCCCATTACATCGTAGCCTTCAAAAATCCAAGAGATCGATTAGGGATGAAGAATTTACTGCTTCAAGCTTTTCCCGCTTGCTGGCAAGACATGATGGACGCGTATCAAAAAGTGACCGAACGACGGTTTGGGTACACGGTCCTGGATTTACATCCCGCTAGTGATGACAGGAAACGCGTGTTTAGTCACCTCATGACGCACGAAGGATACCCGCGCTGGCATCGAAGAAAGAGAGAGGATGTCTGATCATTGCCCAAAATGGTATATTAAACATCAGTTTGATCGACTCGGCTCATTTGAAGCACGTTGTCTTGGGTGAAGGTCGACGAGAATCATGAATGATCGTTCAACAGATATTTTTGGTCCCGTGGAAGATAACAATTATGAGAACGTAGAAGAGGAAGAAGAGGTGGATGAAGAGGAGCCTGAAGAGGAACAGGAAGATGACGATAGTAGCAGCTCCGAAGAGGAAGAAGAAGCGGACGACGATGAACCAGATCCGTGGAGTCCGCTACGTCAAAACGTCGGGGAAGTCGTCAAAGAAACCTACCTGAAAGAAGTCCAGCAGTTCCTGGATAAGGAAAAATCCCAAAATTATGCCGAAAATGCTGCTTTCAACGTCCTATTACCTGTAAGTAGAAGAAAGCTACGAAGGACTTACTTTGAGCGTCTAAAATGGACTCACCGTATCAAACACGACGCAATACACCGTTAAGTCATGAAGACTCTTCGACGCTTTATTGAGGAAGACGAGATGGATTTTGACGAAGCGGCCGAGTCGGCAGTGGCAAAACGGAAATTCCTGCTAAACAGACTAATGCGGAAGAAGTTACTCCCCGACGATGATGACGAAGAGGAAGTAGAAGAAGAGGTTAAGACCTGAATTAGCCATGTGCCTTTTATAAGAGTGTGTGATTCCAGGGTTTAAGTCATTATTCGTAAGACGCCACACACGCAAGATGAATTGCTCCAATCAACTGTCAGGGAATGACCAGAGGGTTGTCTGTAAAAAGGCCTACCACAAAAAATATTATGCCAAGAACAGACAGCGAATCCTGGCCCAACAAAAGAGATATCGTGCAGAGAACGTCGGGATACTCAAAATCCGTCGTAAAAGATGGTATGAAAACAACAAGGAACGACTCGCCAGCAGCTAGAGAGCCTATTGTCAACAGAACAAGGAGCACGTCAGAAATTACCGAAGACAATACTGTAAAAACAACAGGGAACGGATCAGCGAGTATTGGAGAAGTTACTGTGCCAAGAATAAGGAACGGATCAGGCAAAGACTTCATGACCAAAAGCAAAGAAAACTAGAGCAGAATATCGTGCGTTCTGGGGCCAGGGAACAAGAGTCTGTGAAACTGGAAACGAGTTTAGCTCCCAACACTTTGTGGAATACCGACGGTCAAGACTTAAAGAGTTAAAAATTGTAATCAATTCTCTTTCGGAGTTCATGTTATTATTTTTATTATCATTATTCAATAGACGTTATAAAGACTCAGACTCTTTGTTTTTGTTTTTGTTTTGCTTTACGAATTTATAAGTCAATCGGTCTTGATAGAATTCATTTTACTTGTGACAACGTTCAGCACACGTCTTCTTTTCTAAGCGTAACATTCTTTCCTGTCTTCGTGGCTATGGAGTTGAGCGATTGCTAGTTGTGTGACGCTTTGGAGGAAAGGACTATGTTTGATTAAGTGATTTATTTTGGCGCTATTGGAAACCCGCTTAGACAACCATAATTGTTGAATTAGGAGCGATTTGCAGTGTTTGTAAATGAAGTTAAATCTTTACTTCAAGCGCGAAACGTTTGTTTGAAATTCCTTTGATTTTATTCTCAAGGGTTAAGATACAGTCTATCATGATTTCAGCTTCTAAACATGTGCTTTTCGGTTTTAATTTATTCCATGTTTCATCTCTGACTAATTATGTTAATTCTTCAATGGTCGCCCAAAATGCCTTTTGTTTGTTCAAGATTCCTTTGAATGATGCTTTTCTCAAAGGAACAGTCGAGATCAAGGAGTTTAGATTTTATTGCAAACTACCATTAGCAATTCATTTTCACTTGAAGCATTTCAATTGTATTTTTCTTCTTCTCACCTTTTAACCTATAAATTTTTGTTTTCCCTTACTATTCGTTACTCGTCAAAGATTGCATTCACCCTGGATAAAATTATTTCTGTTCCATTTCTTTTGATAGTGTTACCTTATTTGAGACACAATGACCAGCTTTCTGTAATTTTAGCGCAAACGTTTTGGACATTAAAGTTCATTTGAAAAATTGTGTGATGACGATAGAAACCGGTCTTTTTACTCGATCAACATGGCAACGACGTCATATCTTTTAATGTTAGCCAAAAAGTGTTCATATTAAAGTTCGTGACATTTGACATTGTGAGATGTTTGGTTTTCAAATACCGGACCTCTGTCGTTTAGGACCACAGGACACTGTAAGTATCGATTTTGAAGTTGCATGACATTTTTTGCGTGACCCTGGCGTGATTTGAGTCGCCGTAGATGAGATCGATCTCAGTCCTCCGTCGAGGCTGGTGGGCTGTTTTCCAACATGGCCGACTTTCGTGGCCACCGCCATCTTGAATTCTTAATTCGGCTCCTGATTGGCTGAAAATAAATAGCGCCATCTTGGATCTTGGAAAACAATAGCATCCATTGTTCTCCAAACAATAGCCTATTGTCTTTCTCGGCTCCTAATTGGTTACCGCTCATATGAGCGTGTATTACTACTCAAAACAGCACAGTTAACAACTAATTCCATCAAGCTAGGCTTGCGTCCTAATGTGAGCAAGACTAAGGTTATGAAAGTCAACGGTACAAACAACAGACCAGTCACAATGAGGAGTACCATCTTGGAGGAGGTAATATCTTTTGTCTACCTAGGCAGTAAAGTCAGCATTGACGGGGGTTCCGATGAAGAAATTAAGGTTAGGATAAACAAAGCCAGAGTAGCTTTCAACATGTTGAGGAAGGTGTGGTCCTCCAAAGCCATCTCGATCACGGTGAACCAAATTTAGAATTTTTAACACCAATGTGAAAGCAATCCTCCTCTATGGTTCAGAAACTTGGAAATCAACTAAGTGAATGACCCAGAAAGTACAGTCCTTCGTCAACAAGTGCCCTAGACGAATTTTAAAAATCAGTTGGACAGACAGGGCAACGAACGAGATGCTGTGGGAAAGAGCAGGCGAGGAACCAATCGAGATTCAGATATTAAGGAGAAAGTGGAGGTGGATAGGTCACACCTTAAGAAAAACCGGC